>NW_027459057.1:300000-519099 GCF_050624435.1 Tenrec ecaudatus | reverse complement strand
ACTGATTGTGGTGATGATTATACAATCTTGATATGATTGAACTATTGAATTGTATATATGTGAATTATGTATCAATAGAACTTTTTTAAAAATTAAAGAATCGCCTGAGAACTTTGCTAAAATATTGATTGTGATTCAGTATATTTAGGTCAAAAATTCAAATTATCAACAGGGGTTGGAACTGGAATGAATCGGTTTGAAGTCCTAAGGGTAAACTTTCCTAAATTCTTCTGGCTTTAGGAGCTTGGGATCAAGATTGAACCATCACCACTATTATCAGTCATAGCAGTAGCAGTAGTGTAGAGGGATCTGGGCCGTAGAATATGAGGGGAGGTAGGGGTGGGCCTTTTTGTCCAAGCCATGGTGGACTGTTACTAGAAGAAGAAAACTCATTAATTGGCAATGATATTGTTAATTTTGCTTTTTCAACAGGAAAGAAATTGATATTTTAAAGAAAGAGAAATATCAGGCCTGCCTTGAAATGGAAATGATCAACAGTCAGGTTTAGTATTACCACCTGATGTGAAGCTAATGAACTTTTCTTTCTCTCTTTCTTTCTTTCTTTAAAAACTATTTTCGAATATTATAGAGGACTTTGTTCCTCAACGATTTCAGAATGCAGTAACTACCTCCCTTGTCAAAAATCAGAAAGTTCGTGTGGATACATTACTGCCGTCAGGGACACCCCATTTTGGTGCTGCCAGCCATCCTGATAATTCTTAGAATCACATGTGGCATTTATATCATGTCTTCTTGTCTCTTTCTCTCGGTCTATTCTTTATTTTGGAGACCATGGCACTTTTGAATATTACATGCAATTGTTTTGTTCCGTGTCTTGAAGTTTGGGTTTGTCTAGTCATTGATAATAATTAGATTGAGATGAGGCTTCTTTGGCAGAAGTACAAGAGTAAGAGTTGTGCAGTCATCAGCACCATCAATGTCAGAACTCTTCCTTCTTCCACTCATTGTTAGCTTCCCACTTCCCGCATCCTCCCTGCCATGCCCCTAGCCAACTATCACTCCAGTTACTGTCTCTAGAGATTTACATAGCCTGGATTTCATACACAGAAAATCACACAAAGCACAAACAATGACAAAGCAAAACAGAGAAAAACCTCAGCCAAAAGAAAATATAAAATGTTAGAAACTGCCACCAGTTAGAACCTCCTTGGGAATTCAGCCAGTCTCAGCCAGAATCTTAACAATGAGACACACTTTCACATAAACTAACAAGTACTAGCAGACCCCTTAAAATCCCCTTTTTTAATTTATCAGAAAACCACTATAACCAGAACACCACTTATGATTATTTCTGTCACCTAAATCCTACTCATGTATTCCTATCTCCTATTCCTTCTACCCAGTCAGCTCTATCATTTCTTCCTCATCTCAACAGAATACAATTTCCAGCCCCTATCTGAACTTTCTCCACTAACCCAAAGAGCAAGTCCTGTCCCTCCCTCCTCCACCTACTCACACACAATCCAGAACCTTACATACCATCTACAGTTGGATCACTATGCCATGCAAACAACAGTCAGCAGTAGTAACCACAAAAAAATCAAGATAAACAAAAGTCAACAACTGAAGATTACGCAACTTCATTGGAATACACAGAAAGTGAAGACCTTAAATTACCAGAAAGAGAATACAGGTGAATGATGTTTGTGACCATACAAGAGATTTGGGGATCAATTCTGAAAAAAGGAAGAAAGTGTGATACTAAAAACCTCACACCCCAAAGAAACCGAGAAACAAAACAATGAGATAACAGAATTAAAAAACATTGTATGAGAACTGAGCAATACCGGTGTTCATCGCAGCACAGTTTACAATTGCAAGGAGTTGGAAACAACCCAAATTTCCATCAACAGATGAATGGATTAAAAACCTATGGTACAGATGTGCTTTACATAATTGATGTATGTATGGATTGTGCTAAGAGTTGTATGAGCCTCTAATAAAATGATTTAAATAAAAACTATGGTACATACATACACTGGAGTACTACACATCACTAAAAAGCAGTGATGAATGCATGAAGCACCTTGCCACATGGGAAAAACTGGAGAAAATGATGCTAAACAAAGTAAGCCAAGCACAAAACACAAATACAACATGAGTCCGCTGAGGTAAACTTAAAAAAAAATGCAAAAGAGACATAAGGAAAAAGCTACTGTATACAAACATTCCTGGGGTGAGGTCCAGGTAGTATGGCAGGGGCCAGACCAAATCCAGGGATACATATGGTAGACAATTAAAAAGGTTGGGGGGTGGGGGAAGAAAATGAAATAAATGGGTAGCTGGGGAACAGGGAACTAACCCATCCAAGGGGAGGGTCTTGTTCATATCGTCGCCGGGAAAGAAGGACCAGACTTCTACCCCATGCTCCAAGATGTGAATGCAACATACTGGCATGAAGCAAGGAACCAGTAGAAAGGTCTGAGGGGTTGGCCCCAATCCCAACTACATGGACAGCAGCCCTTGCCCCCAGAAGAAAGTACTTCAGAGGATAGCATTGAAGCTACAGCTCCGAGAGAGGGACATGTCTGATCAGAGCAAATCGAAGCAAATGAAGGGGGAGAAGAGAGACTGGAGCACATCCTGGCCCACCAAGCCTTAAGGACAATATCCCCACTAAGAACAGCCAATGCACAGAGAGGACCATATGGCTGGTCCCACTATGAGACAGGACATCCCGCACTGACCCATAGCCCTATAGGGGACAACACTGGAGACACAGTGTGGGAATTAGACCGATCTGACCCCACCACACTGAGGCAAAACATGAAGGGCATGCAACAGAACAGCAAGGGGAGCAGAGCAAGGAAGTCCCGAGGCATTATCAAAAATAGACTTTGGGTTCAGAGCATGGCACCCCATCAGGCTCAATCAGCAAACACTCGCAAATGTCAACAAACAGACCTTGAACTATTGACAGGCTTTTCTTTTTTGTGTCATTTGTTTTTTGGTGGTGTTGTTTTGTTTTCTTTTGTTGCTTTGTTTTGTTCTGTCTTGTTTTTGTGTATATTATTATCTCTGCAGGTCTATCTAGATAAAATAGGTGGGATAAACAATCTGGAGGAGAAAACAATGGGACTGACAGTTCCGGGGGGACATGAGAGAGGGGAAGGTTGGGGGAAAAGAAGTGGTTAACAAACCAAGGGACAAGAGAACAACAAGTGATCCAAAATCAGTGGTGAGGAGCGTGTAAGAGGCCTGGTAGGGCTTGATCATGGGTAATGTAACCGAGAGGAATTACTGAAACCCTAATGAAGGCTGAACATGAACAAGAGCAAAGTAAAAGGAAATAGAGGAAAGAACTGCAAGGCACATAGCATTTATAGAGCTCTAAATATAGGCATGTACATATGTAAATATATTTATATATGATGATGGAGGAATAGAACTATGCATATATTTATAGGTTTAGTATTAAAGTAGCAGATGGACATTTGGCCCCTACTCAAGTACTCTCTCAATGTAAGAACACTTGTTCTATTAAACTGGCATTCCATGATGCTCACCTTCCAGACACAATCACTGAAGGCAAATGTGGTGAAGAAAGTCAATGGTGTCGGCTATCAAAAGATATAGCATCTAGAGTCTTAAAGGTTTGAAGGTAAACAAGTGGCCTTCTAGGCCAACCAAAGCCCACATGGAAGAAGCACACCAGCCTGTGTGATCATGAAGTGTCAAAGGGATCAGGTATCAGGCATCAAAGAACAAAAAATAATATCATTGTGAATGAGGGGAGTGCAGATTGGGGACCCAAAGCCCATCTGTAGGCAACTGGACACCCCCTTACAGAAGGGTCACGGGGAGGAGATGGGCCAGTCAGGGTGCAGTGTAGCAATGATGAACATACAACTTTCCTCTATTTCTTAAATGTTTCCTCCCCACCACTATCATGATCCCAATTCTATCTTACAAATCTGGCTAGACCGGAGGATGTACACTGGTACAGATAGGAACTGAAAACACAGGGAATCCAGGATAGATGAACCCTTCAGGACCAGTGGTGGGAGTGGCAATACTGGGAGGGTGGAGGGAAGGTGGGGGTAGAAAGAGAGAACCAATTACAATGAGCTACATATAACCCCCTCCCTGGGGGATGTACAACTGAAAAGTGGGTGAAGAGAGACGTTGAACAGTGTAAGACATGACTAATAATAATTTATAAATTATTAAGTGTTCATGAGAAAGGGGGGCAGGGAGGGAGGGTAAAAAATGAGCTCATACCAAGGACTCAAGTAGAAAGCAATGTTTTGAGAATGATGAGGGCAACAAATGTACAAATGTGCTGACACAATGGATGTATGAATGGATTGTGATAAAAGTAGTATGAGCCCCCAATAAAATAATTACCCCCAAAAAAGAACTGAACAATAGAATGGAAGAAAATGAAAATTGAATCTATGAACTTGAAGACAACCATGCAGACTTCAGCAAATGAGAGAAACAAACAAAAAAGTAAAATAATCTGAAGTAAACCTGAGGATGATGTGAGAAACCATGAACAGAAGTAATGAATGTCTTGTTTGGAATACTGGAACGGGAAGAAACAAACAAATCTACATATAAATTAGTAAGAGAATTTGTGGAGGAAATTTTCCCCAGTACTATAAAGGAGGAGATAATATCCATTCAGGAGACAGAGAGAACTCCAAGGAGGTTAGACCCGGGGGGTGGGGGTAGGGGACATGTATAGGAGGGCATCAGGACATATGATAGTCAAAATATTCAACTTCAAGGAAAAGGAGAGAATCTTGAGAGCAGCTAGAGAGGGAAAAAGTCACCTTCAGAGGTAATCAGATTGGAATAAGCTCAGAGCTCTCAGCAGAAAATATGCAGGAAATAAGAAAATGGAGCAACATAGATCAAACTTTCAAAGTAAAAACCTGCCAACCAAAATCCTGTATCCAGCAAAGCGATATATCACATATAAAGAAGAAATAAAGGTATTCCCAAACAAGGAAATAGTTAGAGAATTCATAAAAACAAAACCAGCATTGCCGAAAACACTAACCATATCTCTATGGTCAGAAAATCAACAGCACAAAAACATTATGAGATCGCCACAGTCCGTGCTACTATCCAGAAGTCAACACACTAAAACAACACCCAAAACAGTAGATCTAGACGGGAAACAAGGACATGAATAGATTCCTCCCTCCCAAACACAGATAATACAATATGATAGTAACTCACCTGCATTTGGAATTAATACCAATGAAAATCAATGGGCTAACTACCCCAGTCAAAAGACAGAGTAGCAGACTGGATTAGGAAACAAGATCCATCAATCTGCTGCCTTCAAGAAACACACCTCAAACTCACAGACAAAAACAGACTGAGAGTCAAAAGATGGAGAAAAATTTACTAAACCAATGACAATGAAAGGAAGACCTCACACAAATAGAAAACTACAAGCCAATATCTCTCATGAACATAGATTCTCAACAAAATCCTGGCCAGTAGAATTCAACAACATATCAAAATAATAATAATACTTCATGCCCAAATGGGATTCATACCACCATATAAACAAAATATAGAAGAACCAGATGATCATATTGATGGATGTAGAAAAAGCATTTGACAATATCCAACACCCATTCCTAATAAAAACAATAATTAAATATAAGGAAATTCTTCAATATACTAAAGTCCATATCTTAATATCCAACAGCCAGTATCATACTGGATGGAGAAAAGCTGAAATCATTGCAATTGAAAATGGGAACCAGACAAAGATGCCCATTATCCCCACTTTTATTCAGCATTGTGCTAGATCCTAGCCAGAATCAAAAGGCAACAAGAGATTAAGGGAGTGCAATTGGGCAAAGAGAAATTAAGCTCTAGTTATTTGCAGATGGTATGATTTTATAGAGAGAGAAAAACCCAAGGTCTCCACAAAACCCTGTTGGAAATAATTGGAGCTTGTTTCAAATAAGCACCCATCTAAGTGAGATGTCAGTAAACTCACCTGGAAGAAGCACACGATCATCGATGATCCAAGGATTATCAGTTATATAAACCAGATCTGAAGAAGGGAGTGCTGTCAGAGCTGAAATTTGTGACATTCTGGTGTTCACAAAGCTATGGCTGACAGTGGGAGCCCAAAATACATGTTCAGGTTCTCCACAGGGAATAAGCCTCCAGTGGCCCCCCTCTGACTATCACTGAGAGATAGGAATAACCTGGTTATCAGGCAGCTGGTATTGGAAAGACGATTATAGTAAATTAAAATGATAAATAGGGCTTGAATGGTTAAAATCTTGTTATTTGAGCTCCCTTTAGATACACTTTGACTTTTATCTAGTTTTTAATATTTTCTGGGTTTTGCTGTTGTTTTCTAGATTAGGTCTTATCTCTGCTGTATTTTGTTATTTTGGTACCTTTCTTGATTCTCTGTTATGTATCTTTCTGTGTTTGGGGGTTTATCAAACCCAGATTGGGTGAATCTGTAGAGGTAATAACTGGAGTAAGAGTTCTTGGGGTGTATTGATGGGGAGGAAAGAGGTAATGGGGAGCTGACATCACGTAGTATGAAAAGGAAGAAATTGATTATATGCAGTAATTGCACAACGCTGCTTGATCTGATAGAGCTATTGGTATGATGTCTGGATTATGCCCTAATAAAATGATCTGGGAAAAACATAAATTTTAAAAAATCAATTTTCATTTACATCAGGGCTATCACATTTTTAACAAAACTCAAGTGAATATTCCCAAATTAATTAAGTTTTCCCACAAGTTTACAGGAATGCTGCTGCTCCACATAACACAATACTTTTTAGCGTTTTAATGAAGGTCGGGAAGACCTCAAAGATGAATTCAAGGCAAGTCACCTCAGAAGGCTTTGGAGACTCTCTTTCTGGGTTTCAAAGGAATCCTCTTTATATTTTCTCAAGGATGATCACAGAGACTTCTCAGGAAGACATCTGAAGAGAATGGAAAGCTGCGCTGGGGAGGAGGAAGAAGGACAGGAAAATGTACCACGGCGTGTGTTCTGTTACGGCGCCATACCTGCTCCTCCTGGAGGGTAGCAAGGACTGTCTGACGAGCTCCTCATTGGGAACGACCCATCCACTTGACGCAGCCTTATCTGCCTTCCACACTGCTCTGTGTTCCCAAGCTCAGAGGACATTTAAAACGAACATGATTTGCATCCCTTGAACATGACAAAACTCCCATTTGACATGACATAAATTGAAGAGTGAGAATTCTTTGGGAAATGAATAGAAAGATGAAAACACTTCAGAAGCATATAGGCATAGATAAAGATATGACATGAAACAGTAGCTTCATATTTTGATAGTTTTGTTTAATTAAGGTTTCTTTTTTTAATCCTTTTATTGGGGGCTCATACAACTTATCACATTCCATACATACATTCATTGTGTCAAGCACATTCATACATATGTTTCCATAATCATTTTTAACAAGTTTCTATTATACAATGCTTTGATACTTACCCTTGTGTGTGCGTATTAAACCTACAAGATAAAAATGATATGATTCTGCTCATTGCTGAACCATAGGTATTCACACCAACGTGGGAATACCTTGGAACTGTGGTTGATCTCTCCCCTGAAAACTAATTGTTGTGAGAAAAAAAGAAAGGCAATCCAACAAAAATGTAATTTGATTCTTTTAAATTGTAATTTATTGAAAGATGCTCCTGACCAGTGGTTGACAGTAACTGAAATCTCTATGGTGAAAAACTGAGAAATTTTCTAGCAACTGTTGGAACACACGGCCATTTGTGTATACACCAAGAGGACATCTGTCAGACACTCTAATTTCCTGGCCCAGTGGTACTGAGAATATCAACAACTTACTGCCAGATAGATTTGGATATCAGGGACAGGTCAGAGGTCCTTTTGAAGAGATTCATATGCTTTAAGTTTCTTCCTCCCCCCCCCCTTAACACGATGTTTTAAATAACTTAGATAAAAGTGGGAGGTCTTCAGAACAGTGGTTTGAATGTTCTTAATGGTCTAGATGTATTCTCACTTCTTCTCAGGAATAAAGCAGAGTTCTCAACTTCAGCATCATTGCTGTGTGAGACTGGATAAGTCTGTATAGGGGCTGTCCTATACACTGTAGGATATTTAGTAGCATTTCTACATGTCAGTAGCCACCCCTACCTACCCCAATTATGACAATGAAAAATGCCTCCAGATGTTGCCACGTCCCACAGTGAGACAAAATTACCCCTCATTAACCACTGAAAGGATCTGCTGGGGCTTCGTTTTTGTTTTCAATCATTGTTTTACCCTTTTTTGCTCTAGAGTCAGAAATACAAGGATCAGTTATCTCAGCTCAACCATAGGATCCTTCACCTGGGTGAGGAGGCCTTTGTCCACAAGGCTCAAAATGAGAAAAACCAAGTACCCGTTCAGTTGCTGACACTGAAGATGGATCGGGCTGGTCACCAGGTGAAAGAGCAGGTGAGTGGGCAGTGCAGAGTGGGAATATGAGAGCAACAACTTAAAGATATGGAGACATACACTGCCCCACACATAGCCAGGAAGCCTGGGGGAAAAGAACATGGAATATCATAGTTTTTTATAAATCTGCTTTATTTAGAAGAGTAGCATAAAGGAATTAAATCTTAAAAAGAGAGTAAATTCCTACAACCTTTCTGAAAAGACAAGTTGAAAATATAGATAGCAAGAGCCTCAAGAATCTCATTATAAGAAGTGAAACTTCACTGTTTGCAAATAATATGATTTTATATATTGAGAATCCTAAAGGGTCCACAAGAGACTAGCTGGAAGTCATAGAAGAGTTTAGTAGAGTAGCAGTATACAAGAGTAACAATTGACTTCTTCTATACCAGGGATGGGGGTACAGAAAAAGATACCAAGGAATCAGTATCCTTTGCAAAAGCTGAAATACCTGGGAATAAACTTAACCAAAAACCAAGACTTGTACGAAGAAAACTATAGAACATTACTATAAGAAGCCAACCGGGATCTACACAAATGGAAGCATATTCCGTGTTTGTGGATCAGAAGACTCAGTATTGTGAGAATGTTGATACTATCTAAAACAATCTACAAATAAAATGCATTGCCGATCCAAATTCTAACATCATTCTTCAAAGAAATGGAAACACTGATTATTAACTCCATATAAAAAGGGAAGAAACCCAGGATAAGCAAAGAACTCCCCAAGAAAAAGAACAAAGCAGGTGATCTCACATTACTTGACCCCAAAACCTACTTATACAGCCACAGTTGTCAAAACAGTCTGATACTGGTATACTGATACATGCTCCCTGTCACTAGCCACCCAGGAAATGCGAGTCAAAATGACCATAAGATCCCACCTAATGCCCATAACTAGCCCAATTAAAAAAAACCAGAATGTGAAAGGGAGGATAGGGCGGAGGTAGGGGGAGGAATGAGGAGCTGATGCCAAGGGCTCAAGTAGAAAGAAAATATTTTGAAAATGATGATGGCAACAAATGAACAAATGTGCTTGACACAATGGAAGGATTACAATAAGTTGTACAAGTCCCCAATAAAATGATTTTTCAAAAGAAACAGAACAACAAATGTTGGAGAGTGTGTGGTGAGATAGGAACTCTTATCCCCTGCTGGTGGACTGGTAAATATGTACAGGCACTCTGGAAGGCAGTATGGCGATACCTAAAACAGATGGCAGCTGAACTACCATATGATCCAGCAATACCATTGCTGGTATGTACCCCAAAGAAATAAGAAGCAGATCACGGACAGATGTTTCCCTCCCCTATGGTCATCACAGCAGAGTTCATAGTAGCAAAAAGCTGGTGGGTGGGCAGGAAGAAGCTGGAAACAGCCTACATTACCATCAGTACAAGAGTGGATAAAAACTCTGGTACATACATAGAATGGAATACATCCCTAAAAACAGCAATGAAACACCTCAAGTTGTAGAGGCATCTGGAAGATATTATGCTGAGTGAAGCTAGTCAAGCACAGAAGGATAAACACTGTGTGAGTCCACGATAATAGGAACATGCAGCAGAACGGGCACAAGTTCAAGTGTGCAGGCCATCCAGTCGTCTGGCTGGGGACCAGGCAGGCCGCTAAAGAGCCACACATCATCTGCTCAAAGTAAGTATCATGTAGGTCACTTGGCCGAAGGTCACCTCATGAGAGCTGGAATCAGATGGATGGGGTGGGGTTGATGCTGGTCCCTGAGAGGTAGCCATGTGGATTTGGGGTGAGGTCTCCCAGAGAGGGAATCAGCCCTGTCAGAGGAATGGGGCTTACTGATGCGAGGGGCAGCACAGGAAAGAAGAAAGGCAATGGTCAAATTTGGGGGAACATAGGTGCATGCCTGTTGAGGGGAGAAGAGGGAGGGCTGACATTGTGGGGGGAGGGGTGTCCAGTGAGGTTGCTCTTGGGAGGACCTGATGCAGAGGGGTTAAGTGGAGAGCAAATGCTTTGAGAGTGATTAGGGCAAAGAATGTATGGATGTGCTTTATACAATTGATGTATGTATATGTATGGATTGTGATAAGAGTTGTATGAGCCCCTAATAAATTGTTTAAAAAATAATAATAAATTTTTTTAAAGTTGTATGAGCCCCTAATAAAATGATTTTTTAAAATACTGTAAAAAAAGAAACCAAACTTGACCAACAGTTACCATGGGTGAAGGGGAAAGATCTGTTGCTTTGGGAGCATTGAGTTTCTGTCACTGTGGTCGATAGTTTGAAAAAGGATAACAATGATAGTTGTACAACATGAAGAATATTATTGAGCCTCTTCTCGCTCTGAATTATACAACTAGAAGTTGTGCAATTGGAAAATATTTCTGTATATTTGTGCCACAGTTAGAAAAAAATAAGTACATGAATTACAATGAGTACAAGGAAGAAGAAAAAGGTTTTGAATTAAATATTGTAACAATTGGACAACTTTTCTTGATCTGATTGAATTGTATGACGTGGGTGAAGTGCTAATACAACTGTTTTAAAAGATGTGATGCAAAACAATAATATGGATTATTCGGGAGAACATGATGCTGAGTGAAATTAGTCAATCACAAGAGACAGATATTGTATGAGACCACTACTGCAAACGGTTTTCATATTGAAAAATAAATAACGAGATAGAAAGAAACTCCATGTGGTTACAGATCAGATCAGGTTTTCTGGGATGTTAGAATTACAGAGTCAGATCATGACCAAGAAAGCCCCATGGAGCACTTCGACTCTGACAAATACATGTGTTGCCGTGAGTTAGAACTAACTCCACAGCATCAGTTTTCGTTATTAACTGCTGTCTCTTGTTCCCATTCAGGATGACGCTTAGGGTTGCCCGTAGGCATGCCCTGTACCAAAGATTAAAGTTTTATGCAGAATAATTTCACTGCCCTTAAAATTCTCTGCTCCACCTGTTTGTTCCTCTATTGTTCCTTGAACTCCTGCTAGTCGCTGACCTTGTTTCTGTCTCTTTAATTTTGCTTTATAATTGGAATCATGCATTATGTAGCTTTTTCAGACTGGTTTCTTGTACTTAATAAGTACTTAAGTTTCCTCCATATTTTTTTCATGGCTTGATGGCTCATTTATTTTTTTTGCTAGATAATATTTCCATGATACAGATATGCTCGTTTGTTTAGCCATTGACCTGTTGAAGGACCTCTTGATTACTTCCAGTTTGGGGCAATAATGAATAAAATTACGATAAATATTTGTATGCAAGCTTTCATGTGGATACAGATTTTCAACTCATTTGAGTAAATACCTAGGAACACAACTGCTAAAACATATGACAGGCCTTTGGAATAGTGGTTACATTACCAGATAAGTATTGGACTGCTGACAGCGAGATTGACAGTTCAAATCCACCAGATGATCCGAGGGAAAAAGATAAGCCTATCTATTCCCATAAAGAACTCCTGTCAGAAACTCTATAGAGGGACGCTGTGAGTCAAATTGGCTTGATGGCATTGTTTTTGTTTTTTTGTAAGCCTATGTAAGAAACTGCCATTGTCGGATTCCTATGCAAAACACTACGCCCTGCTCCACACCTATACTCCTGACAGAGCTTGTTAGCATCCCATGTTCAGACAGAGGCTCGTAGCTAGTAACTTGTAGATGTGTACATTTCGCCCAAATACCATTTTAAATGTCTTGAAGTTAGTTCTTTTAAAACATAATTTTTTGATTGGTAACCTCCTTTTGTCAGGAAATACATGAAAAACAACTTAATACCACAGAAAAGCAAGTGGATAAAGTGGAAATGATCTTAAAGAATATGGAAATGCTTCTACAAGAAAAAGTAGATGAGCAGAAGGACCAGGTGAGTGATAAGTTCTTGTCATTTCCTCACAAACATCTTATATCTGCACACTTCTACCTCCTGGGTATTCACACAGCTGGTGTAGTAAGAGACTGTCTGGTCACAGACTCCGAGAGGCCATGTTCATTAGTTACCCCTCAGACTGAGCCTCTGTCAACACCTTATACTTGAACATAAAGTAATTTGCCACAGGATTCATAATTAATAGCAGTCAATAAAAGATTCTATTATATATATATAACTAGCTTGTTTATTGACTTATTTTCTTTTGGGTATCATTTTAAGGTTTCTTTTTTGAGATGGCCACATAACCTCAGGAAGGTTATGGATTTATTCATGCATCCTTCATTCAGCACATTGCCTACTGAGCACCTACTGTGTAGGAAAGCATTTTTCTAGGTAGACCTGAGATAAATAAGCCCTCATGGAACTTAAATTCTAGAGCTGATGAGAGCTATTAATAAGATTGTAGTTGGCCAAGGGCTTTGAAGAAAACACATTTTCCTGGACTGTAGAGTCAGGGTGTTAGGGGAGACTATACTGCACAGATAAGGTATCTGAGCAGCCCCTTAATCATGACCTAACATATATGAGTGAGTAAAAAAGAAAAACAGGAAAACTCCACTCTGTGGAGCTTTCATAGGATGCATTGTTCCTACTAGCTGAGCATCGAGCAACTTGTTCTGAGTTAGTGCACCCAGCGGCGTCGCCTGGGAAGGTTCTCTGGTCACAGTGAATTTTTTCATAAAAGCAGTTTTGCTCACACCTTGTTTTTTTGTGATGGCTCATTTAAGAGAACTGCGTGTGGCTGTGAAAGTTTGCTTTCTGCTCCAGAAAAATGTCACAGAAACTGTTGTGATGTTGAATACAACTTACAAGGATAGCACTCTGAAAAAAACTCAAGTGTACCAGTAGTTTTCTTATTTCCAAAAAGGTAAAATGTCGATCGATAACAAACCTTATTCTGGATGTCCATCAACTTTCCAAACAGACAAAAATGTCCAAAAAATTCATCCACTTTTGCTTGAAGACCAATGATGGACCATTAAAAAGATGGGGAAGTTATCTGGACTATCTTGGAGCTTAGTTCAGTGAAGTTTAACAGAAGATTTGTGACAGGCCACCAAGAAGGAGTGTCAACTGGAAACAAGTCATTCTTGGAAAGAACAACTCTGAAGTGATCCAGACTTTTCTCAAGGTCATTACTGGTGACAAGCAAACTTCAGTCAAGCCAGGGGAAGACACCATCATCACCTTGCCCAAGAAAAACTCGTCAAGTGAAATTAAAGATCAAGATTATGCTCATTTGATTTTTTTGATGTCCATAATATAGTGCATTTAGAGTTCCTTCCACTAGGTCAGACTGTTAATCAAACTTTCTATTTAGAGGTTTTGAAAATATTGTGTAACAATGTGCAACAAAAAAGACCTGATTTGTGGCAGATGGGGGACTGGTTTTACCATCATGACAATGCAACTGCTCACATGCCATCTCAGTGTGCCAATTTTTGACAAGAAACAGCATGCCTCTCTTGTCCCATGCACCTTACCTGACTTCACTCCATGCAACTTCTTTGTGTTTCCACCAATGCAGAGGAACATGAAAGGACAGCTAGTTGATGATATAGAAGAGATGAAGCAAAAAAATGAGAGAGGTGCTGTCAGCCGTCCAAACAGCTGAATTTGAAAAAAAACAATGTTTCCAAGAATGGAAGCGCAGAATTGACAAATGTATTAGGTGTAATGGAGAGTACTTTGAAGGTGATAAGGTTGTTTTGTAAAAAAAATTTAAATACAAAGCTTTGAAACAAAATTCCAGGTTTTGGGGGTACCCCATCGTATACCTCAAGTAGAAAACAGATTAGCATTGGGGGAAGCATGTTGCTCACTGGTGGAATATCACATGTGTTGTACTTGAGAATCCTTCCTGACAGGTGCTAAATACCGGTAACATTTCCTGATCACCAGACAGCCATAAATAGGCACCCACACACTTACACTTCCCTGTTCGTGGTTGTGGGAAAATAGTCTCGGCCCTGTAAAAGGTTTTGCTCTACCGAGTGCCAGGCACCATGCCTGTCACTGTTCTACTGTTCCTTTACTTCCTCCTGTCCCTCCCCTACTCCTCTTAAGTCCCCTTTCTCCTCTTCTTTCCATCCTGCCTTGCTCTTTTTTATTCCCCCACTCACTGGGAGCCCTCCTTGCCATAAGTATGTAAGCCCATTGTAAAGAAGCCTGGCCCTCTGGCCTAGCCCTCAGCCCTCCTCTCTGCTCTTTAAATGCCCTTCAAAGACTCTGTGCTCACAACCCTGCTTCTCTCCCTTCCATGCTCCTCTCATGGCTCAGCCACTGTTCGTCCCCCCTGCCTGGGTCTACACCTAATTCGCAGCTCAGCTTTCAGAATGGATATAGACTCCAAGCACTCGTACCCCACTGATCTCACTCTGGTCCACACCCCCTCACTTTATGCCCTCTCTCTGGCCTTCCTGGTTCTGCCTTGCATACCGGCCTTGATTTCTTCTTAGCACAGGCGCTGCAATACCTCTGAGATCTCAGCTCGCCGCGCCTCACACCTTCCCATCTTCTTCAAAGTAAAAGTCAACCTTGTCACGGTGTCCTTTAAGGCTCTCTTAGATTTAGTGTCCACTCCTGCCCTGACTTCCTGTCTATGTTTCCTCAGGAGCACACACCTTCAGCTATGGTGGCTGCCTGCTGCTACCTAGTCACCCGAGGCCCTGACCAGCTGCAAGGTCTTTGTAATCTCTCTTCTTGCTACCTGGTGTTCACATAGCCCCTAGATTCCTAAACTTACTTGGCCTACCACCCCTTTTTACAGGAAAAAAAAATCACTCATTGTCCACCTGACCATTAAAATCTTTTGTACTATTGCCCTTAATTCAGGATACGGTTTGGGTGTCTGCTTGTGTAGCGCCCCTGGATGCTTTGAGGCCCAGACATCGTCACTGGACTGTTTCACTGCTACCCAACGGGCAGTACCGCCCCCTTTGGGAAATACTGGGATAGTCTCTGGACTCTCATTTTACTCAGAACTCCGTTCACATGTCATCTTACAGGAACAGCCTCGGGGTTTCTGTAGACAAGCAAAACCAGTAAAACATGTATGTAAATATATTGAGAAAATTGTACTTCGTGACTCACACACATGGGGGGGTTAGCACGTCCCATATCCGTGGGTCCAGTGGCAACTTGGAGACCTCTGCTGGTTCATGGGGTAGCAGAGGAACAGATGTCTGCAGGTTTATGAACTAGAACTGCAGGCCAGGCGTTAAGCAAAAACATAACAAAGAATCGAGACGGCTAACCACGATGACAAAATACAACAGAAATAAACCCCCATAGTTTTAACTGTTCGAGATTTTAGCTATTCAAGTCAGAGTTATCATTTTAATTTCCTATAGTCATCTTCAGTACTCTCATCTGGTAACCAGGTTCTTCCCATTCCTCAGTTTCATCGGAAAATCACTGGAGACTTATTCGCTGAGTAGCTCCTGCAAATGTATTTTGGCCTTCCGCTCTCATCCATTCCCTTCTGAAAACCAGAATCTCGCCTGCTAAGCTTTGATACTATTCCCTTCTTCCGATTTGGATTATATAATTTACAATCCATGGATAACAGATGTTGGTGTGCTTCTTCCATGTGGATTAGTTGACATCTCACTTAGATGGCTGCTTGTTTGGAAACAAGTCTTTAAGATCCCAGATGCTGTTCTGTCTGATTAGTGGGGCACCATCTAATTTCTTCACCAATGCTACCCTTAAGGGACCTGATCTCATTCAAGAACTTTTTGAAGCCCCCTTGTATTCTTGACCTTGATAGCTAAAGGTACACTGCTTCTGACAGGTATCAAGAAAAAGACATTGATTAAAGCAATAGCTATGTGCTGTCTTCCAGGAAATGTACTAATGTGCTCAAGCAGTGAAACCACATCTGGATTAGCAGTTACAATCAGAGCCACCACTGGTTAAGTTTATATCAATTCACTGTCACTCTCTTAAGATCCTTTTTTTTTTTTTTTTTTGCACAAGACAGATAGGTAAGTTGAATGAGATTGTGGTGGAAATCATCCCCCTCCATTCTTCAAGTCTTTATGGTGACATTAATCTCTGCAGGTTCTCCAGCAATGTAATACTGCTTTTGGTCTAATATTTCTTTGAGGAAAGTTCTAATGGCTTCCACTTGGCCTTTCTTACTGTAATAACCCTTTCTCCATGTGTCAGGGATCCAAAATTCTGCCAATTGCATATTCTGGACCTGGAGAGATTATTACAGGATTATTTCAGAGACCACTGTACCCACTGTTGGATAGGCATGAGCTGACATTTGGGCCTCCTAGAATGAGTGTCAGTTTAGTGCCATAGGGATCCTTTGAGAAATATTAACTATCTATATTCTGACAGTGTAGTGGATTTCTACCTCAGAGGATTCATAGGAGTTGTGGGCCTATACACTTGCTCATCTTGGAATTGATAGAGCCCTCTAAGCATCCCCTGCATGTGTGGGTATGTCCATCTTGATAAATCTACTCTAACATTCCAATTTACTTCAGCTTTTAGATCCCTTTTCCAGTATATAAAAGCAATTCAACTTCATTCAGTATAGGCCACTTCATAGTCCTCATTGTCGTCCCGCAACAATGTAACTACTAGGTACTTTTCTGACGCCGTGAGCTGAAACATCGAATGAAGACTTGCCACTTGGCAGGCTCATAGCACTACACTCAGACTGACACAGTTCCCACACCTAATCCCGAGGCCTTTGTTTCTCCTTGTGTTCAGTAGGAAAAGCAAGCAGTCTCTGTCTGGAGTATGCCATACCTCCTCCTGGGCCACACTTTATGCCTCAAAGAAGTCGTGTCACGGGACAGTGGACTTCACACTAGTTATTGTTCTAAAAGCCAAAAGTGCATCTTGCAAAGCATTTGCCTCATACAAAGATTCCTGGGACACAGCTGTGGGACTATGGTCAGATGAGGATAAGAGGGCTGATTTTACTCTCGAAGGTGATTCAGGCAAAGAAGGTGGGTTAATCCCTTCAGATGGGGGCAGGAGGCTGGTCCTTCTGAAAATAAAAAAAGGTAATTCAACAATAAGGGCTCCATGTCCCTAGCTTGATCCTTTTATTGTCCACATT
This sequence comes from Tenrec ecaudatus, assembly GCF_050624435.1. Taxonomy (NCBI): domain Eukaryota; kingdom Metazoa; phylum Chordata; class Mammalia; order Afrosoricida; family Tenrecidae; genus Tenrec; species Tenrec ecaudatus. The sequence continues at coordinate 501,634 of NW_027459057.1, read as the reverse complement.
TTCCCATCTCAATTTTCAGGATCTCACATCTTCCCTGTCAAACCTTTCAACATAAGGGATTCAGTTGATGGTGTAATTAGCTATTCTTCAGCTAGGACTCAGGAATGATGGTGGTGTGTGGGTTACAAACTGGACTGTTAGCTAAAGGTCAGCGATTTTAAAAGCACCAGCCACGCCCCAGGTAAAAGATGAAGTTTGTGCTCCGATAAATATTTATAGCCCCCAGAGCCCTCGAGGACATTCGATTTTGGCTTATGCAGTCACTGTGCATTGCAGCCAACTCAGTGGTAGTGAGGATAAGACTCTGGATGGGTTTTCAGCAATCTCAACACTGCTACAAGAAATAAGACTTTATTTCAAGACCCAAATAGCAACTTTCAGGTCCTTTATGTACTGCTTGAGCCAGGACTTTGAAGCTCTGGACTCATCATTTTCTCTTTCCGCGTTGTGTATCTGAAAGCTGAACCAGCCAGCTTCACTATGCTTGTGGGTGTAACAAAAATGTTGAAAGATAATAATGAAATAGTAGTCACTCACAGCATTGTCTCTCACAGATGTTTGATCTAATGGTGGGGATATTATGCTTGTCTTTATTGCCACCTCATGCCATGGATTACTATGCCTCTTTACTATTGGAAGTCGAGCAATTAGTACTTTTAAATCCAGCCAGACTTGAGAATAAGTTCAGAAAGCATGCTGTAGTGGAGTTAACAAACCCAGGGACAAGAGAACAACAAGTGCTCCAAAATCAGTGACGAGGATGGTGTAAGAGGCCTAGTAGGGCTTGATCAAGGACAATGTAACTGAGAGGAATTACTGAAACTCAAATGAAGGCTGAGCATGATAGTGGGACAAGAGAAAAGTAAATGGAAATAGAGGAAAGAACTACAAGGCAAAGGGCATTTATAGAGGTCTAAGTACAGGTGTGTACATATGTAAATATATTTATATATGATGATGGGGAAATAGATCTATGTGCATATAGTTATAGATTTAGTATTAAGGTAGCAGATGGACATTGGGCCTCCACTCAAGTACTCCCTCAATGTCAGAACACTTTGTTCTATTAAGCTGGTATTCCATGAAGCTCACCTTCCTGACATGATCGCTGAAGACAAATGGGTACATAAGCAAATGTGGTGAAGAAAGCTGATGGTGCCCAGCTATCAAAAGATATAGCATCTGGGGTCTTAAAGGCTTGAAGGTAAACAATTGGCCATCTAGCTCAGAAGCAACAAAACCCACATAGAGAAAGCACAACAACCTGTGTGATCATGAGGTGTCGAAGGGATCAGATATCAGGCATCAAAGAACAAAAAATCCTATCATGGTGAATGAGGGGAAGTGCAGAGTAGGGACACAAAGCCCATCTTTAGGCAACTGGAGATCCCCTCACAGAAGGATCATGGGGAGGAGACAAGCCAGTCAGGGTGCAGTGTAGCAATGATGAAACATACAACTTTCCTCTAGTTCTTAAATGCTTCCTCTCCCTCCCCCGCCATCATGATCCCAATGCTACCTTACAAATCTGGCCAGAGGATGTAGACTGATACAGATAGGAAATGGAAACACAGGGAATCCAGGATGGATGAACTCCTCAGGACCAGTGGTGATACCGGGAGTGTCAAGGGAATGTAGAATAGAAAGGGGGAACCAGTCACAAGGATTTACATAAAACCCCCTCCCTGGGGGACAGACAACAGAAAAGTGGGTGAAGGAAGATGTCGGACAGTGTAAGACATGACAAAATAACAATTTATAAATTATCAAAGGTTCATAAGAGAGGGGGTCTGGGGAGAGGGGGGAAACAAGGAACTGATGCCAAGGGCTCAAGTAGAAAGCAAATGTTTGAGAATGATGATGGCAACAGATGTACAAATGTGCTTGACACAATGGATGATTGTGTGGATTGTGATAAGAGATGTAAGAGTTCCCAAGGAAAGTATATAACTAAAAAAGAAAGAAAGCATTCTGTGTTGGGCCGGGTTGACTAGAGAAACAAATCCAGAGATACTCATATATGTATAAGAAAAAGTTTTATCTCAAGAAGTAATTATGGATCAATAAAACATTCCATCCCAGTCCAGCTCTTCAGTCTATAAGTCGCTCTTCAGACTCATTAAGTCACATGCAATGATGCAGAATGCAGGACAATCACAGGCCAGTGGGTGTAGTTATGTGGATCCAACTGACCGTATCGTAGTGCTTGCAGCAGCCAGGAAAGTGAAGGCACAGAGAGTGGGGGAGGTGCCCAGGACCCTGCTTATGAGAAAGTCTCGCCCACAGAGAGTCACCATCAGGGTGTGACCTGATTGACAGACTAAACTCTACCCTTACACTTTCATATATCTTCAAGTTGACATGAAATGATGTAACTACCACTTATTCTTTGAGTTTTGTTCTTCTAGAATCACTCTTGGTGCCAAATAGCTAAGTCTGAGTTCTCAAGAGGGGTGCATCAGTGAGATGCACACATACATACATATAAAGAGATTTGCTGCACGGTAGGGGTTTATGCAGTTGTAGAGGTTGGCAAGTCCCAAACCTACCGTATGTGTCCAGTGGAAGCTAAGGATTTCTGATGACTTGTGGGGTTGTAGGACTGGTGAATCCACGACCTGCTGGTTAGGATGGAGACTTCTTCAGGTTTATAACACAGGAACTGCAGATCAGGCAACTAGAGTGCAGGTCAAGAAAGAGAGCAAACTTTGCCACAACTTCCACTTCGATAAAGGAAGCTGGCCACACTCCCGAGGCAATTTCCCTTTCAACTGATTGGCTATTCATATCAGATTACAAAAATGAAAGTTGATTCCATTATGAAAAAGCACCTGTCAGACTGATGAGAATCACAGTCTAGTCAAATTGAGGTTTACATTAGTCGTTACAGTTCCCTCAACCAACTAGCTGCCCCCCTCTTGCTCCTTGCTTGGTTTTCTCAGCACTTCCCCCATATGGCATACTAAGTTTGGTTCTCATTAGCATATGTGGTGCACAGCCCAGAGACTACGTTCACCACTGCTTCGCTAGTGCTAGAGCAAGACCTGGCATGTGGGCGCTTACTGACTATGTTCTACAAGTGAAATTTGGTGTTGACTGAACCCCATGCTGGGATTCTTGTGCCCTTGTATTTTGAATGAGGTCATTGCTAGTGTTTCCTGTCATTCACATCTGTGAAACCGTATGGGTTTGGCAGAAAGCTCAGACCCAGGAAACAGCAGTGGGGGTCAGGGCCACAGTGATTCCTAGGGCAAGGGGCAGTAAAGAACCAAAAATTGTTGTCATTCTTTGCAATTCATTATTGTATCGTACAATAGCCTTTCTGAGAACTGTTGATTTGTGACTCTTGGGTCTTCCGGTTAAACTGATTCCCACAATTTCCCTTAAATTTTCTCCAGTACATAATTCATCACACCCTCAGTTGGAGGTCTCACTTCAGGGTAACAAGAAGTGTCATACACGCAATATTTTTGTTATATCCTTAAGAACCTAAAGTTATCATTTCAACGACCGTGGAATGAACAGGGTCGGGAGCATGTACCCCTTCCCTGCACTCACAGTAATGGGTGGCTCTCTTCCCTCTCTAGTTTGAAAACAGCGTGAAGTCCAATTTGCTGCTCAAGGAGCTTTATGTGGAGAATGCACACCTGCTAAAAGCCCTCCAGGTTACTGAAGAGAAACAAAGAGGAGCTGAGAAAAACAGCCTCATCTTGGAAGAAAAACTCAGAGCTCACAACAAATTAATCAGTAAGATTTCTCCGGCATCCCTCTGTGTGTAAAGACTGCTTGCTTTCCTGGAATTCATTCTGAAAAGAAAATCTTAAAACCTGAGCCACTGTGATGCCTTAATCACTTGCAGCTTATTGGCCATGGTCCTCAGAAACAGGGCGACTGTGGTGTCTGGCTCGTTCCAGCAGCATCTGCTCTGTGCCAGATCCTGGGAACATACACGTGTTGGACAAGAGCACATTTTTATAAAACTCCCAATTTTACCACTGGGAAAACATGATGGAAACACTTGGTCAGGCCTGACAGAGAAAGTGGGTTAAGATAATGCAGTTCCAATACTGCATTTTCGACTTAAGCTCTCATTGCCATCGAGTCAATTACAATTCGTAGTGACTTTGGCTTCAAAGATTAAAATGTAAAGTAGGGCTCTAGACAGCTTTATCATATTTTTCCTTTTAAATTTCATTTATGTTTTCTTAAGCAGACACACAACAAAACATACATCACTTCAGCAGTTTTTAATGTATACAGTTTGCTGATACGGATTTTATTCCTCCGGTCTGTAGCCATTTTCAGCTTTTTTGAGTTGTTGCTCATCTGTTAGCATAAATTCACTCCCCTTAGAGTTCCAGGGGAGTCCAGGTGGCATGGTGATGACAGCGCTGGGCTTCTAGCCACAAAAGCAGCACTTTAAATCCAACAGACTTGGGAGAAAGACATGGCTGTCTGCTCCCATGAAGAGTTGCGGTCTCAGAAACGCACAGGGGCAGGTCTACTCGGTCCTGTAAGGTCATTGTGAATCAGAATTGATTTCATGGCAGTGTGGTTGGCTTTGTTTTTTGTTTAAAGTCCCAGGCAAATACTTCAAGTTGTTTTCCATTTTATTCCACATACATAGTTGTTAAAAGATCATCAAGCTCAAAGCAGACTTTTTTTTTACTAGTTAAGCCAAACTATTACTTGGTTTCAAGAAGACATTATGGTACATTTCTGGTTTAAGGCAATAGTTTTACGAGTTCAGCCACCCTCCATGGCTCCAGAAAGTTGGGAATTATGAGAGTTTTCTATTCTTGTCTGTATTTTTGCCCCATTTTGTTCAGGATCCTTCTCTGAACTCTTTGATCAAAATGCTCAGCAGTGGTAGCCAGGCACCATGCAGTTCATTTGGACTCGTGACAAAGGAGGGCATTGTTTATGGAGGCAGCTAATTAGCCATGCATTCCAGAATCCTACTCTATTCCATTCTGTTGTTCCACATGAATCGACACCAACTGTGCCTGACAACTGAAGGAGGAGGTAGAACAGAAGCACCAAACATGTTAATAAGCCAAATAATGGTATGTCCCATGAAACCATTACCCTGAACCTAAGAGCTTTACTGTCTGGTTATTCAGCTCTGTCCTCTGTTACACTTCCCAATGGCTGCTGAGTGCAGACTTTCCAGAAGGGCTTCCCTCTGTAAGCAGAGTGTCCTCTAGACAATAAAGGGGAGGACTCTTGTTCGTTTGGAACCACTTTACCACATGTAAATTTTGGTACTGTGGTTACATCTGTAGGCTTGTATTTATTGTACATTAATCTTTTTTTCATTGGAGTGTTTTTGCACTGGGAATTGAACTATATGTTAAAAAAGATAAAAATATAGTTTTATACCAAAATTGATGGTCATTTGTTTATCTGAATGTACTACTGTAATGTGAAATGAGTCACTGTATTTGCAGTTTTTCAATTAAAAAATTTCAATTTTGTCCTTTGTTCTTCAATTATAAAATATCTCAAATAATTAGAAAATACAGTTTTAGGAGAAAACCCATATACCCATCAACTAGATACATTTAATATAATATTTTGAAATTTTTCTTTTTAAAAGGTATAAAATATTTTAGATAGAGGTGAAGGTCGTATTCTATTGATTGCAACCTTTTACTCGTCCTAAAGGCACGCACTATCCCAAAGATGGTAAGTAAGTCTCCTGGTCTCTTTGTACATTTATTATATATGCATTATATAGTCTTGATTAGTGTCCACTCTTTTACTTTTGCATGTATCCATTGCAACGGCTACACAGAAACTCACAGACAAAATGCGTGATGAAAGAATTTAATAACTCAATAAGTTATAGTGCCAAGAGAAATGCTCAGGGTAGGTGTTTAACAGGACACATTACAGAGTTTCAGGTATGCTAATAAACACCCGAAGTGGCATACAACTCTGCTATGAGCCTCAACCCAAAGACATTCAGCTCAGGCTCTGGTCAAACCCAGGTCAGCAAACCCAGGTCTCCGAATTAAGTGCCCAGACTGAAGGACCAGGAAAACGTCAGTCTTCACAACCTAGAAATTGAAAACATTGTTCGGCACCCAGCTACCATGACCAAGTGTTATGAAAAGGATCACAACAGAAGGTTCTGTCTAGAGTGGGGGAGAAGTTAAGAACATAACCCTAAAGGATGCCAGGTTTACTGATCGAACAGAGATAGGCAGGACCTCCAAGATTTGCACACTTCCCCTGCAGATCGGGAACTGAACTCAAATGGTACATTGACGGTATTGCTGCAATTATTGGGTTGAATCAGAATGCATATGAATTGTGGTAAATGATGTAAAAATATCACCTGATCTTTTGAGGGCAGGCCAGGTATGAGTGATAGGCTTTTTCACTGGGGTCAAGGAGGGGAGCCAAGCCCTTCTTTCAAAAGATATTTTTAATTAAAAGTTTCTTTTTTCATATAACACTGTTTAGGAATGAATAAAATGTAGCACAAAACCTGTCTCTTTCAGCCCTGCCATGTTCCCAAACATGCTCCGCAGTGTTCCCCTTGCTCATATGATAAATATGATTATATCTATCCATACTTGTTTTATGAAAAATGCTCACACTGTACAAGTTGTAAAGCGGTCCTTCAAAAATTAAGGACTGTAAAAATTGTCCTTCAAAAAAAAGTTAAGTATTCCAAGATAAAAGCTGAGCGTTCATAGCTATTAGACTCCCATACAAGAAAACTTAAAGCCAGTCCTCCAACGTGAGAAATGTGAAGGAATGATACTAGAAAGTCACTCAAAGTTGAACACAAAAGGGAAAATGATGAGAACAAATGTACAAATGTGCTTGAAAATTGATATATTTATGGATTGTGATAAGAGTTATACAAGCCCCCAATAAAACTATTTTTTAAGTTGTACGAGCCCCCCAAAACCTGATTTAATAAAAAAGAAAGAGCTAGATCTGGAAATGGTGGAATGTCACCTGGCTTATATTCTTTTCTTATTTTTTGTACAATGACTATATTCCTTTCTCTCTTTTTTAATCATTTTACCACAATCCATATCTACACCCATTGTGTCAAGCACATGTGTACATTTATTTCCATCATCATTCTCAAAATACTTTCTTTCTACTTGAGGCCTTGGTATCAGCTCCTCATTTTTCCCCTCCCTCCCCACCACCTTCCCTCATGAACCCTTGACAATTTATAAATTACTATTATTTTGTTATGTCTTACACTGTCCAACATCTCCTTTCACCCACTTTTCTGTTGCCTGTTCCTCAGGGAGGGGCTTATATTGTAGATCCTTGTAATCGGTTCCTCCATTCTATCCCACCTTTCCTCCACCCTTGAATTATCGCCACTCTCACCACTAGTCCTGAGGGGTTCATCTGTCCTGGATCCCCTGTGTTTCTTTCTGTACCCGTGTACATCCTCTGGTCTAGCCAGATTTTAAGATAGAATTGGGATCATGATATTGGTGGGGAGGAAATATTTAAGAACTAGAGGAAAGTTGACTCATCCTTCCCTGTGGTCCCTCTGTGGGGAGATTGTTCCACTATCTACAGATGAGCTTTGGATCTCTGCTCCAGCCCTCTCGTTTTTATTTGTTATGTGTCTGCTGATGCCCAGTTCCTATGACTCCTCATGATCGCACCAGCGATGTGCTTCTTCCATGTGGACTTGTTGCTTCACTGCTGAATGGCAGCTTGTGTGACATCAAGCCTTTTAGACCCCAGACACTATATCTTTTAATAACCGGGCACCATTTGCCCTCTTCACCACATTTGTTTATGCACCTATTTTGTCTTCAGCGATTGTGTCAGGAGGGTAAACATCTCATGCTGCTGACTGGTTAGAACAAAACTTTCTCTTTTTTAAAAAATTTATGTATTGGGGCTCATGCAATTCTTATCACAATCCACACATACATCAATTGTGTAAAGCACACTTATACATTCATTGCCCTCATCATTCTCAAACTTCGCATTCCGCTTTGGTTCCTGGAATAAGCTCCTCATTTTCCTTTTTTCTCTCCCTCTCCCTCCCCGCTCCCCTCTCCCTCATGAACCCTTGATAATTTATAAATTATTATTTTATCTTATCTTACACTGCCAGGCGTCTCCCTTCACCCACTTTCCTGTTGCCCATTCCCCAGAGAGGAGGTTATATATAGATCCCCGTGATTGGTTTCCCCTTTCTACCCCTCCTTCCCTCCCGGTATCACCACTCTCACTGTTGGTCCTGAGGGGGTTCATCTGTCCTAGATTCCCTGTTTCCAAATCCCAACTGTACCGCTGTGCATCCTCTGGTCTAACCAGGTTTGCAAGGTAGAAGTGGGATCATGATAGTTGGGGGGAGGAAGTGTTTAAGAACTAGAGGAAAGTTGTGAGTTTTGTTATTGCTACACTGAAGCCTGAGTGACTCATCTCCCCACTACCGCTCTGCAATGGATGTCCAGTTGTCTACAGATGGGCATTGGGTCCCCATAGAACAAAGTGTTCTTGAATGGAAGGAGGATATGAGTGGATGCCCAAAGTCCATCCCCTACCTCAGGGTATTGCCATATAAATATATGTACATGGGCCAATACCTCTATTTTTGTAGATTAATGTATTTACATATGCACACCACTATGTTTATACCTCTATCCATTGCTTTGCTTCCTTGGTCCTTCCTCTGTTGCCTTTTACCTTCCTCATGTCCCACTGCCACTTTCCCCTTATTTCTGCCTCTTGGTAACCCCCTTAGCTAGTCTGCTGTTGCTCCAACATTACCACCACCCCCACCTTGGATCCCTATATCCTCATTACTGGCTCTGACACCCCAGTTGTTCCCCTGTCCATGGCGCAGCCTGCTCAGCACCCCCTTCCTCCACCACTCTGACCTCCCAGGTCTCCCTGGAACCGTTGGTCCCAATGCTCTCACCTCAAGCATGCCTCCCATACCTATCCTATATAGGTAGGTACACCGACTATGACATAGCCCAAAATGATTTTTTAAAATAAAAATAGTAAATCAATAAGAAAAATTTTTTAAAAAGAGAAAAGAACTATACAAAAATCCTGGGTCTCTTCGCTAGCCTTCAAGACTGTCCAGGAGCTGCCTCTCCCAGCCTGGAGTGCATGTAGACCCTACTATGAAGCACCAAACCATGAGGACAGCATGGTCACATGGAAGGATGCATGAAGAGAGAGAGCTACAGGCTAGGGAGAGGAGCCAGCATGCCACACCCACACAGAGGCAGGCCAGGAGAGAGGAAGAGAAAGAGAGCGGGACTAGACCCCACGCTGGCACGCCAGGCTCGGAGGATGACGTCCCTGGGGGAAGCTAATGGGACACAGAGGGAACTGGACAACTGACAACAGCTGGTGGCATGCTGTCCCCTTGCTGGAGCAGACTGCGACAAAGTATATTTCTTGATCACAATTGAATGTAAACAGAATTTGGTAACACAATGAAACTGAAATACACAATTATATGGAAATTAAACCATTATACAAACAACCAGTGAATATTTAGAGTCAAATGAAAATGAAGATACAACACACGAAAACATTTGAGACTCTGAAACTGTTAGGGTGGGGGAAGGGAAGTATACTTATTGCCAATTAAGTGAAGGTTTACAGAGAAGTTCATCAGTTTTACATCGAAAAATTCATACACATTGATTTTGCACATCCACTCCAATACCTTCCATGTGCCATCCTACTTCCCCACTGGGCTTTCTCTTACCATCACTCCTTCTTTAGTAACCCTCTGGACTTTGTCATTGGGTAAATGCTGCCCTTTGGGTTTTAAGCTGTTGATGGTTTTAAAAAAGGTCATTTCAGTTCCACGCCTAGAGGACATTGGCTATATTCTTGGGGTATGCTACTAGACTCCATTCAACCAGTAAACCCAGTCTGTTTTATGATCATGAGTTCTGTTCCACATTTTACCCCCATTCCATTGAGGACCTTCTAATGTGATTGTGTTCAGAGTAATAGGTAGCGGTAGTCAGGCACCATTTAGGTTTTCCAAGCTCAAGATTATAGAGACTAATGTTTGGGTTGTTCATCATTCTATTGTAATAATTGTATTCAACATGTCTTTTGACTTCACTCTTGTTTCCTCCGAGTGCAGAGAGACCAATAGTTACTACTGGCTGCTCATGCACAGTTTTTCTTATTTAAGTCACTTTTTTAAAAAACAAAAATTTCAAAAGAGGACCTGATGCAAGGGGCTTAAGTGGAGAGCAAATGCCTTGAGAATGATTGGGGCAGGGAATGTATGGATGTGCTTTATACAATTGATGTATGTATATGTATGGATTGTGGTAAGAGTTGTTTGAGTCCCTAATAAAATGTAAAAGAAGAAAAGAGAAAAAAATGATTAGGGCAAAGACTGTACAGATGTGCTTTATACAATTGATGTATGTATATGTATGAACTGTGAAAAGAATTGTATCAGCCCCAATAAATTGTTAAAAAAATAAATTTAAAAAAATTCCTTTTATTTTTTTTGTACTGTCCGACGTCTCCCTTCACCAACTTTTCTGTTCTGTTTTAATGTAATTTTTATCATTAAACTGTGAGTCTAATGGCAACAAAATAGAACGTGTGTGTGTCTGTGTTAAAATAGTCATTAAAGAATAGAATTCAGAGACAGAGAATTTTTTTAAGTTTTTAAAAATATTTTCTATTGTTACTTAGGTGAAGGTTTATAGAGCAGACATCAGTTTTACATTAAATAACTCGTTAAATCTACCATTGTCTTTTCATTTCCAATATTTTTTGCCAATCTCTTGTTTTATATTGTCTTCCCTTCACAAAAATAACACCTGTCTACCCTCTAGCTTCCACAGACAGAGAACTTATTGTTGACAAAGGCCTAAAAAACATTAAATGGGAAGCAGACACCTCTTCAATAAATGCTATTGGAAATACTGGCTATCCACTTGCAGAAGAACAAAAAAAAAGATGACTGCCTCACCCATGCACAGAAACAAACTCAAGATGGATCAAATTCCTAAATGTAAAACCCAAAGCTCTCAGGATCAGAAAACTGGGACAAAACTAGGAACCCTAGTGCAGTAGATGGGCTATCAGAAATAACAAAGCTGACACAATCCATAGAAAACAAAATAGTGGGACATATTAAAAAATAAAAAACTTGCATACATTAAAAGACTTCATTGAAAGAGTAAAAAGACCCATAGACTGGGAAAAGATATTTAGTAATGACATAACAAAGGACTAATTACTAAAATCTACGGAATTTACAAGGTGGCAAGAAAAACAAACTAGTAGCCCTATGAAAAAGTGGGCAAAGGACCGGAGCAGATGATTCACAAAGGATGATACGCGAATAACTAATAAACATATGAGTAAGTTCTCTCAGTCATTAGCTATCCAGGAAATGCAAGTGAAAGCAACCATGAGATACCACCTAACACCCATAACTGTAGCCCAGTTAAAGTAAAAAAGCTGAGAACAGCAAATGTTGGAGAGTGTGTGGTGAGATAGGAACTCTTATCCTCTGCTGGTGGACTTGTAAATATGTACAGACACTCAGGAAGGCAGTATGGCGATACCTAGAACAGATGGCAACTGAACTACCATATGATCCAGCAATACCATTACTGAACATATACCACAAAGAAATAAAAAACATCATAAGCAGACATTTGCTCCCCCATGTTCATCACAGCACAGCTCACAATTGCTAGAAGCGGCCTCCATTCCCAACAATGGATAAAAAACCTCTGGTACATAAACATGATGAGTACTGCACATGCCTGAAGAACAGCAATGAGACCCCTCACGTCGTGGAGGGCTCTGGAAGACATGCTGAGGGAAGCGAGTGAAGCACGAAAGGACAAGCACTGTGTGAGTCCAGAGCAGCAGGAACAAGCAGCAGAAGGGGCGCAAGCTCAAGTGTGCAGGCCATGCAGTCGTCTGGCTGGGGTCAGACAGGCCGCTAACGAGCTGGACCAGTGCCAATGACCTACACATCATCTGCTCCTGGTGAGTATAGTGTAGGTCACTTGGCCGGAGGTCACCTCACGACAGCTGGGATCAAATGGAGGGTGCAAGGGGGTAGTGGCTGTTCGCTGAATAGTAGCCATTTAGATCTGTGGTGAGGTCTCCCAGAGATGGAGGTAGCCCCGTCGGAGGAATGGGGTTTACTGATGAGAGGTGCCGCACAGGAGATGAAAGGGAATGGTCAAATTTGGGGGTACATAGGTGCATGCCTGTTGAAGGGAGGGGAGGGAGAGCTAACCTCCAGGTTGGGGACAAAAGACTGAGGATGCTCTTGGCAACAATAAATGGGAGGTGTCTTCAGTGGCATGCAATGGGTGGGCAGAACTTGTGTAGGGCATCTGGGGGGGGGGGTATCCCAGGAAAGCAGACCAGGTGCCATAAAATGCTGGGACACCAAATCCTGGATCTTTGGGGTGCATGCATGCTCCAGAGGCTACATCAGTGAGCCCCATATGGGAATCCCACTGGGTGAACTAGACTCTACCTCAGACACACTTGTAACATGAAGACTTAAGCGGGAAATACATGGTGCCTGAGGAAGCAGAAAACAGCTGTACCAAGAGTGGTGTACTGATGGTTGGTGGACAAATAAGGTCATGTTACATCAACCCCCTTTATGCTGGGTTAAGATATCTATTATTCTGGAAATCTTGTGACAGCCCCTCTACTGTGTGTTGCATGTGCTTGGGTATATTAAGGTGTGTCTCAGGGGTGCAGCACCATGGGGGTCACTTTCTTGAAGCTGTTATTTGTTTCTGCTCTTTAGTAAATGAGACCCAGAGACTTTGAGAAAGAAAATATAACAATAGTTTGGGGGGGCGAGGATAAAGAGGGTCGGGGGAAGTAAGAGGGAGATGATGTCAAGTAGTCTAGGAGGGAAATGTATGTGTGGAGACTGATTGTGGCAGCAATTTTACAATTCTGTTTGATGTGATTGAACTATGGAATAATATGACATTTGTATTAACTCCTAAGTTAGCAAATTTTTTAAAAAGCATAGATTCAGGAATGGTTTGGGGGCTCACACTTAAAAAGAATTATCATGGCCCTGCTCAGTACTCACCTTCATGAAATGATCACTGAAGATAAAGGTACTACAGCGAAGTGTCGCAAAAAAGTAGATAGTAGCACTCCCTCAATGTATGAATACTTTCTTTTATTAAATTGGCACTCTGTGATGCTCACCCTCCCGACACAACTGCTGAAGCCAAAGCGGGTGAACAAGTAAATGTGAAGAAAGCTGATGGTGCCCGGCTATCAAAAGAGATAGTGTCTGGGGTCTTAAAGGCTTGAAGATATACAAGCGGCCATCTAGCTCAGAAGCAACAAAGCCCACATGGAAGAACACACCAGCCTGTGTGATTGCATGGTCCCGAAGGGAACAGATATCAAAGAACAAAAACTCAATTCATTGGCTGCACACCTCCATGATACAATCACCGAAGACAAACAGGTGCATAAGCAAATGAGGCGAAGAAAGCTGATGGTGCCCGACTATCGAAAGAGATAGTGTCTGGGGTCTTAAAGGCTTGAAGGTGAACAAGCGGCCATCTAGCTCAGAAGCAATAAAGGCCACATGGAAGAAGCACACCAGCCTGTGCAATCACGAGGTGCCAAAGGGACCAGGTATAAGGCATCATGCAATATATATATATATATATATATATATATATATATATATATATATATATATATATATATATATATATATATATATACACACACACACACACACCATAGTGAATGAAGGGGGAAGTGCAGAGTGGAGACCCAAAGCCCATTTGTCGGCCACTGGAGATCCCCTCATAGAGGGGTTTAGGAGAGGAGATGGGTCAGTCAGGGTGCGATGTAGTACCGATGAAGAACACAGCTTTCCCCCAGATCCTGGATGCTTCCTCCCGCCACCTACCATGATCCGAATTCTACCTTGCAGGACTGGATAGGGCAGAGGTTGTACACTGGTGCATATGGGAGCTGGAGGCACAGGGAATCCAGGGTGGATGATACCTTCAGGACTAGGGGTGTGAGGGCCGATGCTGGGAGAGTGGAGGGTGAGTGGGTTGGAAAGGGGGAACTGATTACAAGGATCCACATGTGACCTCCTCCCTGGGAGATGGACGGCAGAGAAGGGGGCGGGGTGGTAGACTCTGGATAGGGCAAGATATGACAAAATAACAATCTATAAATTATCAAGGGCTCATGAGGGAGGGAGGAGCGGGGATGGAGGGGGAAAAAAAAGAGGACCTGATGCAGAGGGCTTAAGTGGAGAGCAAATGCTTTGAAAATGATTAGGGCAAATAATGTATAGATGTGCTTTATACAATTGATGTATGTATATGTATGGGTTGTGATAAGAGTTGTATGAACCCCTAATAAAATGTTTTTTTAAAAAGTACTAAATCTAAAAAAAAAAAAAGAGTGGCTGAATTACAACACTAACTGAACCCTCTACTTAGAATGATTTCTGATGTTAATAGGAGAGCATGGATTGGGACTAAATGGGAACCTGAAAGTTACGGTGGAGAGGACTGTGCTACGCTGAGTTTTCTAGAGAAATAAATCAAACTACACTCAAATAACTTTATAGCAAAAATAAATTTACATCAGGAAGCCCAGCCCAGTTCAACTCAAGTCCATGGGTCAGATGCTAGATGAAGTCCCCTTTAGACTCACCCAGCTTCCAGCCAATGAAGCAAAGGCAAAGCAGGAATCGGGAAAATCACAGGCCAGTAGGGGCAAGAGCATCTGGATGTAAGGTCAGCAGGAAGAGGGCAGGGCACTGCAGCTCCTATGATCAGCAGGCCGGCTCGGCCATGAATCCTAGAGATGCAGAATCAAGGTAAGCAGGATGGAGGGAGAGGGAAGGAAAGTTGTCCATGGCATCTCTCTAAATTGGGCACCTCCTCCAAGGAGAGGGCCTTATTGAGATTGAACTCTACCCATACTTTCACAGAGATGCATCAAACTGATATAAAATCGAACCATCATAGGGACACACGGAAAGATTATTCTCAGAAATATCAGAACATGGATCCTTGACATGCCATTGAGTTACTTCAGCCAACAACACTACCACTCACATCTGAAGAGTTTAATCCATCATTAGTAAAGCCATTGTCCCCTCCACCTGCACTTGAGCTTAGCCCAACTTTCCCTGCTGATAGGGAACCTCGAGTTGTATCTGGAGCATTCCCTGCAGCAGATGCCTTGCAAGATAATGCTGACACTTGCTGGGAAACACCTTCGACACTCATGCCTGCTTCGACACTGCCTCTAAACTTGTCTCAGTAATCCCAAAGGTGACCTCCAAATATTGATCCAGAAAGAGCTGTGCTATCCTCTTAAAGGACTGCTAGCATTTTCTAGTATGTACAGGCAGAGACCCGAGGAATGTGTGCGGGAGTGAGATGATGATGCAAGGAGCGAACGGTTGCATCAGTCTGAATGTGTTGACGTGGACCAACTAAGCACTGATCCTTCAGTCAGTGTTTCAGCACCAGACGTTAGGACAGAATCTAATAGTTTATCTGTTTGGTTTACTGAAGCAAAGCTTCTGCAGTGGCTTAGAGCAAGTTAAGTTGAAGTACCAGACCTAGCTTGGTATACTTTAGAGGATTAAGGGAATGGGCGTGTTTCAGGGCAGACCCATAGACTCACAAATGGAATGCACTGAGGACACACCTTTTCTCTCAGTGGGAAACAAATTTCTGAAGGGATCATAAGTATCTCTAAAGACTGCTGTGATTGATATTTTATTTTGAGCCAGTTTTGACAGTGGAAAATACCCTAATTAAGACGTTTGCACATAACATGGCTGATTGGGTCCCATGGTAGTAGGCGGTAAGCAGTAGCATTTAACAGAGACAAGGTGGGTGTGGTTGCCAAATGGTTAGCAGAGTCAAAGTAGTAACAGAATAGCCTGATTTGTATGGCATTGGATACCTAAGCAGAGTGTCCCTAGGAGTGAAATAAATGAGAAACCTACCAAATCTATCATTGATCTGTACAAGTTGAAAAATTCTAGGCCAGTTGAATAGCAGTCTAATTGAAATAGCCAGATATAGAGTCGCAAATGCTCGATCAATTCCCAAAAATTGAGCCAGTTCACAAACCCTTCATTTACGGGGAAGCCAGGTCCCTTTGAGGAAGGCACCCACTACACTAATAAAAAAAATGCATAGTTAGCCTTTCTCCCAGGCCTGCCCAGTGGAAACTGCGCCTTTTATAAGTGACAATTCATTGGAGAAAGGAAATAATCAGACGTTGGGGATGGTTACTGGACATTGGCTCCAAACTGACATTAATCTAAGTGACCCTAAATTTTAAGGTCCCACAATCAGACTAGGAGCATATAAAGGTCAAGTTATAATGGAGTCTTAGCTCAGGTTGATCTCACAGGGGATCCAGTATGAGCCCAAACCTATCCTATAGTAATTTCCCTGTTCTAGAACACATAAATGGAATAGACAGACTCACTGACTGCCAGTACCCCATATGGCTACCTGACTCTAGAACATGGACTACTATGGCAGGGGCAGGAGTGGAAGCTAGTAAAGCTACCTCTACTTAGGAAAATGGTAAAGCCAACGCAATTATGTTTTCCTGGAGGGATTGCAAAGATCAGGGTGCAAAGATTGCACCATCAAGGAATTGAAGAATATAGGGCTGGAGACCATTACTTCCGAACTGAGCTGTTGTCTATGGGGGGACTAGCAAACTCTAGACCTATGTGGTTTGTAAGGGTCCAGGTATAAGCTGTGCTTACACACACACAAGCACCAGCAGCGGTTAAGCCAGTTTTTAGTGTGGGGTTTTTTAATCACTTTATTAGGGGCTCTTACATCTCTTTTATAACAATCCATACATCAGTGGAGTCAAGCATATTTGTACATATGTTGCCATCATCATTTTCAAAACATTTTCTTTCTACTTGAGCCCTTGATATCAGCTCCTTTTTTCCCTCCCTCACCCACCCTCCCACCCTCAAGACCCTTGATAAATTATTATCGTTTTCCTATCTTACACCATCTTCTGTCTCCCTTCACCCACATTGCTGTTGTTTGTCCCCCTCAGGGTGTGGGGGTTATGTCTACATCATCATTGTAATCAATTCTCTGTTTCTCCCCCTTCTCCCCCTACATTCCCCCTAAGTGGCCTACGCTGATAGTATTGCTACTCCCATTACTGTTCCTGATGTGTTTATCTGTCCTGGATCCCGTGTGACAAGAGCTCTTATCTGTACCATCTGGTCTAGCTAGATTTGTAAGCTAGAACTGGGATTTGTAAAGTAGAAGTGGGGTCATGATAGGTGGGTGGGGTAGGGTGCGGGAAGCACTAAAGAACTAAAGAAATGTGTGTCTCCTTGGTGCTGTACTGCACTCTGGATGACTTGTCCCTCCTGTGAGGGATGTCCAATTGTCTACAGATGGGCTTTGAGTCTCCATCCGACTCCCTTCATTCACATCATATGATGGTTTGGGGTCTCCTGATGTCTGATACTGTTAGATTCCTCAGGTGGAAATACCTGGGTCATTGGCTTCCCATGAGAATGAATTCACACCGAAGCCTGGTTTGTGATCCAAGTGAATTTTTATAAAGGATAGAAGTGTAAAGGTGAAACTGAGGTACAGGGAGGAAGACAGACATAACTGACAGGACAAGGAAAGCAGAAACAGAAATAGCTTTATTAGGTGGGGCAGTAGGGCGGCTCCTGGGGCTCCCTGCCGAGGTTTCGTGACCTAGGCGGACAGGTCAGGGAAGTCCCATTCAGCAGCTGGGGGTGAGGGTTTTTACAGGGGTAGTGAGGAATGTATGGCAATTAGCATATGTGGTCTGGAGACCTGGAGAATTGCTTGTCATCTCCTTGCAATTCTGACTTTTCAGGGCCCTCCACTGGGAGGCGTGGTTGACAGTACTGGTTGACTCCATTGACTCAATTAAGCTCACCTGGCCTAGATTGAGGTCCTCCCAAGAGTACTGACTTCCTCTCAACTGCCTGAATTTATTCATGCCATCCAGCCTGGAGCAGCTTCCCACAGTCTGTAAGGGTGGAGGGAGGCCTTGGCAGGTAGAGGTAGAGGTTTCTGCCTCTAGCTCCCTAACACTTTCTGATCCCATCTACACCTTGTGATCACACAGGCTGGGCAACAATTTTATTAGAGCATAGATAGAATCATTTCCAAAGAAAGTATGTGAGTCCTTCTGGCATGGTGAAAAGGATACCTTAAGCATAGATAAAATATGCTTTGCTCCCGGAATGTAGTGGGGGCCCCTTTCACAAATTAAGAAGGGTCATTCATTGTCTAGGGGAAGACTCCTAGTTTCTAAAAGACAGTTTTAAAGGGGAGGAGTTTGCCACTCCACAGATGTACAATTAGCTTTCTAATTAGTTATTTAGACCACCCTTGAGGCTCTTTAAATTACAATCTCAGCTTTTGTCTCTGGATCAGTGTGCTGTCAGATTTATCTCCAACAGCACTGCTGTGTGAGGACATTCATTAGGGCCTAGCTTCAAGGTTGACCTGCTTACTAACCTGTTCTCACAAGGTCTTCTGTTAATTCCCATATTGCAGGCAGAAAATGCCTCTTCTGTCCTTGTCAATTTGGTCAGTGCAAAAAACAGATGGATCTTTGAGAATGGCAGGGGGTGCCTGGAAACTTATCCAGGTGGTGACTCCAATTGAAGCTACTGTCCCAGAAATGGTTTTATTGCTTGAGTAGATTAATATCTCTTCTAGTATCTGATAGCAGCTACTAATTGGGCAAATGTGTTTTTCTCAATTCCAGTTTTAAAGGAGAAGCACAAGCAGTTTGCCTTTAGCTGTTGTGGCAGTTAGATGTTATGTCAACGTGACCCTGTGGGAAACTGTAGCACTAGTCCCACCTATCAAACAGGTTACAGCCTGATGACTCCTCCTAGGGGATATGAACTTTGAAATAAGAAAGACAATGAGAGCAGCAAGAGGAGATAAGCAGCACTTGAGAGGGGATTGAGGGGCAGCTGGGAGGAGGAGGATGACCAAGCAGCACACACTGCAGAGAACAGCGCAAAAGAGTTACTGAAAGGGATAGCACTTCCAGACCACAGGATTGTCACCATAAAGATAGGTAGACACAAATAGACTACAACGAGAGAGCAGAAACACCAGCCAATTAGAACCGCTTAGGGCATCTCCTCGGCCGCCTGAGGGGAGATTCCCGGGTCTTTGAATTGGGAAGCTAGCTGAGGGGGTGGGGGGTACGTGCCAGTGGGGTGTGATGGAGCAAAAGGATCATAATTCGAAGTGACCAGACTGGGACCAGGGAAAATAAAAATATAAATTTCTTTGGCTTCCTGCCAAGACCAGAAGACTGCCAGTGGAGATCCCCCATCTAGGACTCACTCCTAGTAGTGGGTACTTCACAGCTTACTGAGCCTCACAGGGCTGAGAACAGGGCAGCTGAAAGCAGGTGTTAAGTGATTAACACCAAGAGCTCCAGCCCCCTCCTGAGGTACCACTCAGCACAACCCCTGATCGGAAGACACCCCAAAGGCCTGGTACCTTAAATAATTGGGCCACTCTGAGGATTTATTTTCATATTACTTGTTACACATACCTGGATTGCATACACCTGACTCATTGACTAAGTATTTGCATCACAAAACAAGAAGCTGGAGCAGGTTTGGCAGGCAGAACAGGTTTTACAAGCCCAGGCAAGGAATTTATATAAGGGAGTTTATATATATCATTTGTATATATTTGTATGATATATTACTTTACGTTTTTTCCTTCCGATCTCATTGGTTTATTTCCTAGACCCCTAACACCCCATCTACCTACTAGTTCGCACCCACAACAGAGACTAAGCTCTGTGTGAAGCTTAGTGTCCCGGACAAACATACATTAACAGCTCTCCTGCATCTTATGCTAGTATGATTTTTCCTATTACTATTATTAAAACTTTCATCTCTTACCCCTTTTCTTTCATTTTCCTTTCTTCAGTCTAAATATCCAAAGTTTTACTTCATAACATCATTAACCTGTCTTTTAGTTTCACTGTACTGATCATCAAAATTTTTCTTACATTTTCAGACTCATAAAACCAAAGACTAATACTACTATCACAATATTTAAAATTGTTTTTGCTCTCAAATACTAGTACCCATTGATCCATCGTTGCAAATGAGGCATTTCAGGGCCAAATACCCCTTCCTTTAACCTACTATATAACACTACCTGATCCTCCACCCTCTTTTTTAACCTACTGCTTCCTTCACTCTCCCAACACTCATAACATTTCCTCCCCAAATTTCATATGACTCCCTTAACACATAAATTAGCAACCTCCCTCAGACACTTAATACAAACTATCCATTAGCCCTCTACTGCACCACCTAATAGAGTTAACCAGTTCCAAATAACATCGCCTACATAACACTCCCAATAGACTCCAAGATGACAAGGAAACAACAGAAGATATTAGTCACACACACACACACACACACACACACACACACACACACACAAAACAAGAGAAACATAAACAAATAACCAAATAGCAATCAGACTTAAATGTAATACCTGAAACTGTACAAGTTATGGATTTCCCAGAAAAAGAATGTAAAGAATGATGTTTGTGCTCATGCAACAGCTGAAAGAAATCTGAAAGGAAAAATAAAACAATAGAAAAGCTATAACCTCATTAGAGAAACAAACAGAAACACAAAAATCAAACACTACAATAAATAGCAGAATTACAAAGCAGGGGTGTCAAACTCAATTAAAAAGCGGGCCATTTGGTGCAACAGGCAAGATTCACATGGGCCACATCACATTTACAAATTTTGTTCAATTTCTATTTTGAAGTGAGGATTCAGGAATATGGATAGGATAATTAAAATACTATAATAGCTTTTATTTAAATATTTATTTTATTTAATGTATTTATAAAAGTTAAATTATTGTTTTACCCTTAACTTGACAGTGCTTTCCTTCTACTAGTTTTCACTACGTCTTATGTTGTGACCGGAAAATATAACAAGGTAACTAATAAAAAACACCAAGATTTGGGCAGCTGACAAACGTGATGCACAATTGTAATGGCTTCCCTCTAAAAATGTTCACTAGCACTGCTGCTAGGTATGATCATAACAGCACAACCCAGAGTGCTATTTTTCACCTTTTCACTATTGGGATCTCTTTACATTATGTGACACTGAGAGTGGCAGACAGATCGCTTCCAATCATCACTGGAACTAGGTCAGTGCATTTATACACATCCACAGGCCCCCCAGAAAGCACTGGGCCACATGTATACTCATCTTCAGATAAAGGGTTAATGAGGGAATTGTGTGTACGGTATTGCCTCGATCTCCCCTAAGTGCTATTTTCTTCATAACAATTTTTTCTATTTTCATTTTATTTCAGAGCATCGCAGGCCACAAAAAAAGCTCCTCAGGGGCTACATGCGGCCGACAGGGCCAGTTTGACACCCCTGCTATAAAGGAAAAGCGGGAGGCTGTAAAAAAAAATAGAGATAGAGAATTGAAGAGATAGAAACCCAAATTAGTGAACTGAAAGACAAATCTATAGATTCCAATCTAAAGGAAGGACAAATAACCAAAAAATGCAAAAGAGACTGAGAAAAGCTTGATAATAATGTGGGACACCATTAAGAGGAACAACCTGCATCTTGTAGGAATTCCCAAAGAGGAAGAAACAAACAAAGTTACATCCACACAGAGAATAGTCCATGAGCGCCAGCCAAAGAACTTTGCTCAATGTCTAAAAGAGAAAAAGACGATTGTTTAGGAAGCCAAAAGAACCCCAGCCAGGAGAGATTCTAAAAGGCAAACTCCACGGCATATTGTAGTCAAGATGTCGAACATCAGAACGGAAACAACAAACAATCTAAAAGCACCTAGAGAAAAAGATCAATTACACACAAAGGTTCAGCAACTAAATATGGTGGTATAATACAATTATTTCAAGACAAGAAAAGCCAAAAGCAAGACCACCATTACAAAAAATACTCAATGAAGTACTGTGGCCAAAAAAACCAACAGCAACAACACACAAACCTGAAACCAACATTCAAGACAATTCCTCACAAAAACCAGCACACACGGAACAACACCCAGAGCAAGGGAACGACACAGGAAGAACAAAGAAACTGAACATAATACACATCCAAACACACAACACACGCATATATAAACCAAAATGGTGGAAACAAATACACATACATGTCAATAATTTCACTGAATGTTAATGTACTAAATACACCAGTACAGAGACAGAGAGAAGCTGAATGGATAAGAAAGCAAGCCCCATCAATATGCTGCCTACAAGAAAAACACCTCACAAACAGAGACTTGAAGACATTAAAAATCAGAGGTGGAACAAAAGCATACCCAGCAAACAACAACAAAACTCAGCAGGGGTAACAATATTAATTTCCAAGAAGATAAACTTCAAGGTAAACAACATAACGAGAAAAGATTGAATACTACATAATGATAAAGGGAAAAATAGCTCAGAAAACCATAACTTTAATAGTCATCTATGCACTCAATGAAATACCTTTGAAATACATCAGATCCTCATAGAATTGAAAAAGGACCAAGACACATCGACAGTAAGAACAGAAGACTTCAATACACCACTCTCAAAGAAAAAAAATGTCAAGAAAAAAGGCAATGAAGACCAAAAAAAGTTTAATAACACAATCAATAAAAACTATCTTGGATGTATGAGCCCCTAATAAAATGTTTTTTAAAAAAACTATCTTGGAGGGAAGATGGTGACTGAGTAACACATACCAGAGGGACTCCACAGAAATCAACCCAGGAGAGCTACTAAGAGGGAAATTCAACACTGCTGGGTCCCAGGAGGCGCATCATAAAGATAAGTAGGCACAGATCCACAAGGTTTGAAGGGACTGGCGGGCCCTCAAAGTTTAGTATTAAGGTAGTAGATAGACATTGGGCCTCCATTCAAGTACTGCCTCAATGCAACACTGTGTTCTATTAAACTGGCATTCCATGATGCTCACCTTCCCAACACAATCGATGAAGACAAATGAGTGCATAAGCAAATGTGGTGAAGAAAACTGATGGTGGCAAAAGATATAGTGTCTAAGGTCTTAAAGACTCAAGGTAAACAAGCGAACATCTAGCTGAGGAGCAACAAAGCCCACATGGAAGAAGCACACCAGCCTGTGGGATTATGAGGTGTCAAAGGGATGAGGTAGGAGCCATCAAAGAACAAAAAATATTATCATTGTGAACGAGGGGGGTGCAGATTAGGGAACCAAGAGAGACTCATCTGTAGACAACTGGACATCCCCTTACAGAAGGGTTGGGGGGTGGGGCGAGACAGCCAATCAGGGTGCATTGTAGCAACAATGAAACTTACAACTTTCTTCTAGTTCTTTAATGCTTCCTTCCCCACCACTATCATGATCCCAATTCTAATTTACAAATCTGGCTAGATGAGAGGATGTACACTGGTACAGATAGGAACTGGAAAAACAGGGAATCCAGGACAGATGATCCCTTCAGGACTAGTGGTGAGAGTGGGGATACCAGGAGGGTGGAAGGAGGGGGGCGAGGGGAAACCAATTACAAGGATGTACATATAACCTCCTCCCTGGGGAATGGACAACAGAAAAGTTGGTGGAGGGCGATGTTGGACAGTGCAAGATATTACAAAATAATACATTGCCAAGGGTTAATGAGAGAGAGGGCAGCGACGGGTGGGGGGGGGGGAATGAGGAGCTGATGCCAAGGGCTTAAGTGGAGAGCAAATGTTTTGAGAATGATGTGGGCAACGAATGTACAAATGTGCTTGACACAATTGATGTGCTATGGATTGTGATAAGAGTTGTATGAGCCCCCAATTAAATGATTTAAAAAAATAAAGATTTATTTGAACATAAAAAATAGATATAACTGATGGCATATATTCAATCTTGTTTTGTTAGGTGCCACCCAGTCAGTTCAGACTCGGTGACCCTATCAACAACATAAGGAAACAGTGCTTGTTTCTTGTGTCATCCTTACACACGTTTTCTCTTTGAGCCTATGATTTCAGTCATGTCAATCCATCTTTTTTGCTGTGCCTTTTCTGTAACAAGCATTCTTTCAGGGACTGGTCTCTCCTGAAAACCTGTCCAATGTCCAACATCTTGCCATCCTTGTATCTAAGGAGCATTCCGGCTGTACTTCTTCCAAGACAGATTTGTTGTTGTTTTTTGGCAGTCCAATTACTTCCAATATTTTTCACAAGCACCATAATTCAAATACATCGATTCTACATTGATCTTCCTTAATCAATGTCCAATTTTTACATGTGAATGAGATGATTAAAAATGCCATGGCCCCCAAAAGACTGGACTGGAAAACGCTCCGAAGGGCCAGCAAACGATCCCTGAACTAACTACAAGCTTTTCTCTTGTGAACTGTTTTGTTCTGTTCTTTGTCAGTGGTTTGTTTTTGTTGTTTTGTTGCCTGGTTGTATATTGTTGCTTTGTTTTCCTCTGTCTTGTTTTCGTGCATGTTAGTGTCTCCACAGGTCTGTCTGAATAGGACAGGCTGGATGAACTATCTGGAGGAAAAACAACGGGACCGACAGTTCCGGGGGGACTTGGGGTGGGGGGGGGGTAGAGGGGTATAAGGAAGTGGTGTTAACAAACCCAGGGACAAGGGAAAAACATGGGACCCAAAATGGTAGAGAAGGGGGAGTGGCAGGCCTGGTGGGAAATGATCAAGGGTAAGGTTGATTAGAGAAGAGGTATACTCTAGCCCAGGTGGCGATGAAGCATGGTAGATGGGCAGGAAGAAGGTCAAGGGAGATGGAGGAAAGAGCTAGGAGTCAAAGGGCATTCATGGAGGTCTAGACAAAGACAGGTACATGCAAATATATATAGGAGGATGGGGAAATATATCTATGTGTCTATATTTATAGGTCAAGTATTAAGGTGGCGGAAGGACCTTGGGCCTCTACTCAAACACTCCCTCAATGTATGAATACCTTCTTTTATTAAATTGGAACTCTATGATGCTCACTCTCCCAGCACAACGGCTGGAGCCAAAGTGGGTGAACAAGTAAATGTGGTGAAGAAAGCTGATGGTGACCGGCTATCAAAAGAGATAGTGTCTGGGGTCTTAAAGGCTTGAAGGTGAACAAGCGGCCATCTAGCTCTGAAGCAAATAAGCCCACATGGAAGAAGCACATCGGCCAGTGCGATCCCGAGGTGCCCAAGGGACCAGGTATAAGGCATCATGCAAAAAAAAAAAAAAAAGATATAAGTGTGTGTATGTATGTGTATATATGTGTATATGTATATATGTATGTATATATGTATATATATATATAATAATAAATGAAGGGGGAAGTGCAGAGTGGAGACCCAAGGCCCAAGTGTCGACCAATGGAGATCCCCTCATAGAGGGGTTTAGGAGAGGAGATGGGTTAATTAGGGTGTGAGGTAGTATCGATGAAGAACACAGCTTTCCCCCAGATCCTGGATGCTTCCTCCCCCCAACTACCATGATCCGAATTCTACCTTGCAGGGCTGGATAGGGCAGAGGCTGTACACGGGTACATATGAGGGTTGGAGGTACAGGGAATCCAGGGTGGATGATACCTTCAGGACCATGGGTGTGAGGGACGATGCTGGGAGAGTGGAGGGTGAGTGGGTTGGAAAGGGGGAACTGATTACAAGGATCCACATGTGACCTCTTCCCTGGGAGAGGAACAGCAGAGAAGGGGGGAAGGGAGACTCTGGATAGGGCAAGATATGACAAAATAACGAGGTATAAATTACCAAGGGCATACGAGGGAGGGGGGAATGGGGAGGGAGGGGGGTGGAAAAAAGAGGACCTGATGCAAGGGGCTTAAGTGGAGAGCAAATGCCTTGAGAATGATTGGGGCAGGGAATGTATGGATGTGCTTTATACAATTGATGTATGTATATGTATGGATTGTGGTAAGAGTTGCTTGAGTCCCTAATAAAATGTAAAAGAAGAAAAGAGAAAAAAATGATTAGGGCAAAGACTGTACAGATGTGCTTTATACAATTGATGTATGTATATGTATGAACTGTGAAAAGAATTGTATCAGCCCCAATAAATTGTTAAAATAAAAAAATTAAAAAAACAAACAAAAAAAAAGCTGTAAGTGTGTGTATGTATGTGTATATATGTGTATATATATGTGTATATATGTATATATATGCCATATTAAATGAAGGGGGAAGTGCAGAGTGGAGACCCAAGGCCCAAGTGTCGGCCAATGGAAATCCCCTCATAGAGGCGTTTAGGCGAGGAGATGGTTTAATTAGGGTGTGAGGTAGTACCGATGAAGAACACAGCTTTCCCCCAGATCCTGGATGCTTCCTCACCCCAACTACCATGATCCGAATTCTACCTTGCAGGCCTGGATAGGACAGAGGCTGTACACTGCTACATATGAGGGCTGGAGGCACAGGGAATCCAGGGTGGATGATACCTTCAGGACCAAAGGTGTGAGGGACGATGCTGGGAGAGTGGAGGGTGAGTGGGTTGGAAAGGGGGAACTGATTACAAGGATCCACATGTGACCTCTTCCCTGGGAGAGGGACAGCAGAGAAGGGGGGAAGGGAGACTCCTGATAGGGCAAGATATGACAAAATAACGATGTATAAATTACTAAGGGCACATGAGGGAGGGGAGAAAGGGGAGGGAGGGGGAAAAAAAATTAGGACCTGATGCAAGGGGCTTAAGTGGAGAGCAAATGCCTTGAGAATGATTGGGGCAGGGAATGTATGGATGTGCTTTATACAATTGATGTATGTATATGTATGGATGGTGATAAGAGTTGTATGAGTCCCTAATAAAATTTTAAAAAAGAAAAAAATATGCCACGGCATGGTCAGGTGCAACTTGGTACTCAAAATATTCAGTTACCCAAATACATGTCTTCTGATCTCTTTGACTGCTGCATCCATGAGCATTGATTGTGGATCCAATCAAGACAAAATCCTTGACAACTTCAAACTTTTCTCCATTTATCATGCTGTTACCTACTGGTCCAGTTGTATTTTGGTTTACCTTATAGAGTAGTAACCCATACTGAAGGCTGCAATCCTTGACCTTCATCAGCAAGTGCTTCCATTTCTCTTCATTTTCAGCAAGCAAGGTTGTGACATCCGCATATTGCAGTTTGTTAATATGCCTTCCTCCAATTCTGGTGTCACATTCTTCATATAATCGAGCTAATCATACAGATTGAGTAAGTATGGTAAGACAGTATAAACCTGACTAACACCTTTCATGATTTTAAACTATGCAGTATTCCCATGTTTGATAAATTACAGAATGGAGACATAGGTACATAGGTAGAAATTTTCAATTTCTGTATCACTAGCTTGAATGGTTGGTATGTAAATTTGAATAATCACAATTGTTTGGATTTCCTTATATGAGGATAGATTTTGCATCACAGACAGCATTATACTCTAGATCTTGAAATGTCCTTTTTGACAATGCATGAAACACTATTCCTCTTGAATCTATCATTCTCAGCAAGCTACATTTAGATTCAGAATGGCCAATGCTAGTCCATTTTGGTTCACTAACACCACGAATATCTATTTCTGTCTTCCATTTCATTTTTTACAACTCTCAATTTTCCTAAATCCCTACATTCTAAGTTCCATTACTGTATATACTCAAGTATATGACCTGAATATCTGCCGAAGCACCTAATTTTACCACAAAAATTACATTAAAATGTGCTGAAAAACGTGGCTTACCCACATGGAAGAAGCACACCGGCCAGTGCGATCACGAGGTGCCAAGGGACCAGGTATAAGGCATCATGCAAAAAAAAACAAACAACGATATAAGTGTGTGTATGTATGTGTATATATGTGTATATGTATATATATACCATATTAAATGAAGGGGGAAGTGCAGAGTGGAGACCCAAGGCCCAAGTGTCGGCCAATGGAGATCCCCTCATAGAGGCGTTTAGGAGAGGAGATGGGTTAATTAGGGTGCGAGGTAGTACCGATGAAGAACACAGCTTTCCCCCAGATCCTGGATGCTTCCCCCCCCCCCCCAACTACCATGATCCAAATTCTAACTTGCAGGCCTGGATAGGACAGAGGCTGTACACTGCTACATATGAGGGCTGGAGGTACAGGGAATCCAGGGTGGATGATACCTTCAGGACCAAGGGTGTGAGGGACGATGCTGGGAGAGTGGAGGGTGAGTGGGTTGGAAAGGGGAACTGATTATAAGGATCCACATGTGACCTCTTCCCTGGGAGAGGGACAGCAGAGAAAGGGGGAAGGGAGACTCCGGATAGGGCAAGATATGACAAAATAACGATGTATAAATTAGCAAGGTCACATGAGGGAGGGGAGAAAGGGGAGGGAGGGGGAAAAAAAAGAGGACCTGATGCAAGGGGCTTAAGTGGAGAGCAAATGCCTTGAAAATGATTGGGGCAGGGAATGTATGGATGTGCTTTATACAATTGATGTATGTATATGTATGGATGGTGATAAGAGTTGTATGAGTCCCTAATAAAATGTAAAAAAAGAAAAGAGGAGAAAAAATGATTAGGGCAAAGACTGTACAGATGTGCTTTATACAACTGATTTATGCATATGTATGAACTGTGATAAGAATTGTATGAGCCCCTAATAAATTGTTAAAATTAAAAAACAAAAAACGTGGCTTACACTCAAGCATGTATGGTAATTGGTGTTTTCAGCTATCTCTTCTCCTTTTGAGTCATGTCCCATCAGTAAATGAAGGTCCTGAAGGCTTTACTCATGTAGGGTGTATTCCACCCACATCACAATAGACTCTACTTTGTGAAGGCAGTTCTCCTGGAGTCATACTGAGTGTCTTCTGGACTGAAGGCTCATCTTCTGGCACCATCTCTGACAATGTTGTTTCTACTCTTAAGGTTTTCTGTATCTGATTCACTCTGTTTGTCTCCCTGTGAGACATTCCTGTTGACAAGCCACTGGGAGCTACACTGATGGAGCCAGGGCCCTGGAGATGGAGGAGTCATATGGAGACCCATGACATCGCTCAGATGCTTCCACCACCACTGGATCCGGATTTTTCACCCACTGGCCTGTGATTTTCCTCATTCAACCTCATTGCATGTGTTGCTTGAGTCTGAAGAGGAATTTATAGACTGGTATTGGACATATGGACTAATATCAGACTTATGGACTTGATCTGGACTGGGCAGGGATGTTTTCTCAATATACAGTTGCTCTTTTATATAAAGTTCTTTTTTATACACGAGTGTCTCCCTGGATCTCTCTACCTGGACTAACACACACAACCACCACAGTAAACCTGAGTCATGAATATCCCCGGGAGAAGCAGCTAGATTATGGGCCCCAAATGAACTCTAGCTCCAGCCCAAGAATAGTCAGTTCTGAAAACATGGCCCTGCTCAATACTCACTCACATGAAAAGATCACTGAAGAGTGTCCTACGCATTGTGGTGAGAAAGCAGATGGTGCCTGGCTCTCAAGTGGAATCGTGTTTGTGGTTTTAAGGTGTGTATTCAAATAAAAAGCCATCTAAGTAAGGAGTCCACTAAGCCAACATGGAAGAAAACCAGCTCGTATGAGTCAAAGATGACAATAAACTCAAATATGATGAAAGAAGTAATATCAGACCTAAAATTATGAACACCCAATTTGTGGAAGGCTATGGAGGACAGTGGGAGCCCAAAATCCATCTGCAGAATATCAAGACAAATTAAGCCACTGGCAGATCTCTAGTTACAGGCAAAGGTCTGAAATACTTACTACCAAACAAAAATCATTGTCATCCTGATTATGCTGGATCAAACTTGGGATTTGATCAGTTGACCTTCTAGATCCATCCTGAATTTGTTCTAGGTGTAAGGATCTCTTGCTTACTCCATGATAAAAACTTCTTCCCTGGCCTTTAAAATATTGATGGTGGTGGGTTAGGGAAAAAAAAAATGATGGTGGTGCTTTTTATTTGTCTTTATATATTATTGTCTTATCCATATCATTTTATTTTTTGTTATTATTTCTGTTGGATTTACCAGTTGAAGCACAGGAGTGGATAAATATAGTTAACTGATGAAAGGGTTTCTAGGAGATATAGGGGTGGGTGAGCAGGGATTGGGGAGGGTGAGGCTATTTCGGGAGTAAACAATGAAGGTGGGAGGGGGAGTGAGTACTAGGACTCAAGGTGATTACACAACTCAATTTAAAGATGATTTAACCATGGGAGTGGGGGGGTATAGAGAAAATATCCTGAAATTGTGGTAATGATTGTACAATTCTTCTTGATATGACTGAACTATTGAATTGTGTGAATGTGGATTAAAGAGAATTTCAAAACTTAAAGTACAATGCTTTCTGTAATATGAAAATATCTATATACCTACAAGGAAGCCCAATTAGTATGACTATTATTCTAATTTAAGAATAAAGAAATTGAATTCTACCTACTTCAGTCTGAACTGATCACAAATATAATCAAGATGCATTATTGATAATTGGAATGAGAGCTGGAACAAAGAGGGACAATAGTTTGAAACTATGGCTTCAGAGAAACAAAAGTTGCTGATTGCATGATAGAATTTTCTGAGATGGACTTAAATGCAATACCTTTTTCAACAACATAATGTGTACTTGGATAGACAGCATACAGAATGTATAGATAGGTCTCATACTGACTACCTCCATGGGAAGAGATGACAGAGAAGCTCAGTAATAGCAGCCAAAAGGCTGACTGTGAAACAGAACATCAATTGCTCACATAAAAGTTCAGGTTGATGTTGAAAATTAAAACATGCCCACAAAAGCCCCAATATGACCTTGCATATATCCCACCTCAATTTTATAGACACATCAAGAACAGCATTAAATATTAACAACACTGATGACAACTGATATGCTGTAGGATGAAATAAATGACAAGGTTATATAATAAGAAAGCAATATGCCAATAAAAAGAAAACAAAGCAGATATCAGAAGAGACCCTAAAACTTGCAGTTGATCATAGATCAACTGTAATAAATTTAAGAAATGAAGTTCACAGAAAATCACAAAGGGCAGATTAAAGAGACAAAGTATCAAATATGCAGACTTGAAGTTAGAAAACCAAAAAGGAAGAACACACTCAACATATCTCATGCTGAAGGACTGAAAAAAAAAAATCCAAGCCTTGAGTTAAACATTAAGGATTCCTATGGGCAAAATATTGAACAAAGCAGGAAGTACCCAAAGATGATGGGAAGAACACTCACTGTACTGAAAAGTACATTCAGCTATTTTAAGAGGTAACTTCTGATCACAAACCAACGGTATTGAAGGAAGAAGTCCAAGCCCTATCAAAGGCATTCGCAAAAAATAAAGTTCCTGCAATTGGTCAATGGAAATGTTTCTTCAGCGAAGGAATATACAGGCTCGTCTATGCCTAAGAAATTTGGCACAAGGTTACAAGGCCAACTGAAAATCTGTGCCTACGTCAAAGAAAGGTGACACAACAGACTGCAGAAGTTATCAAACTTCTTATATTAATATCTGTTAAATCAACTTTTGCTGAAAAAAATTCATCAATGGTTACAATCAACAGAGTGCTGCCAGAAATTCAAGTCAGATTCAGGAGAGGATGTGGAACAAAGGATTTATCATTGATTATATGAGATGGATCTTGGCTGAACAAAGATAACAACTGTTGCTACTTGCGTTGTAAAGGTAACAGGGTACATAGATCATAACTATTGATCACATTTGGAAAAATGGGAATTCCTCAACCCTTGATCATTCCTGTACAAACCAAGTGGTATTTGAGGCATTCATTGGAATAGAACAATATGGGGCTGTTTAAAAGCAGCTAATATTCATGTCAGAGCTGCTTTCTTTCGCCATATTTAATCAAAATATATGGTGAAATAATAATCTAAGAACATATGAAGACAGGCCCAGGATTGGAGAGAGTGTTTATTAACAACTTACAATATACAGATGACACCTCAACTGCTACAGGTGAGGACCTGAAACACTTGCTGATGAAGATCAAGGGTTGCAATCTTCAGTATGGAATACAACTCAATGCAAAGGAAACCAAAACCCTTATAATCAGTAGTCAACATTATGGTAAAGACTAATATTATC
Organism: Tenrec ecaudatus; assembly: GCF_050624435.1. NCBI lineage: Eukaryota > Metazoa > Chordata > Mammalia > Afrosoricida > Tenrecidae > Tenrec > Tenrec ecaudatus. The sequence continues at coordinate 469,458 of NW_027459057.1, read as the reverse complement.
TAAAATGTCATTCTGCTTGGATTGACAAGCAATGCCCATGGAAGGAGCAGTCAAGAAAACAAACAGTATTGCACTGGACAAATCTGCTGCACAAGACATTTTAGTGTTGAAGAGCAAGGGAGTCACTTTGAGACTGAGACCTGTCTGACCCAAGAGAGTGTGGCATTTGGGCATTAAGACCAGAGAAGAATGGATACATTTGAATCATGGTATTGATGAAGAACAGTGAGAAGACCAGGGACAGGCAGAACAAGTATTCTAGAACAAATACAGCTAGAATGATCCTTAATGGTAAAGATGACAAGATTTCATTTCACATACTTTGAGCATATTGTCTCAAGATGTTGGACATCAGACTTGTTAAAATAGGGTAGTAAAAAAGATTCTCACAATGGACTGATAAAATGGTTACAAGTTCAAACCTAATTGTGAAGAGGCACAGGACGGTAGTATTTTGCTCTTTTGTACACTGGGTTGCTATGAGGAACCAACTAAATAGCACCTAAAAATGATCAGCTTAATGAGCTTGGTCTTCTCTTGATGAATGTTTCTTCTTGATTACATTTCATTGACTTACCTTCAATGCTACCTACTTCTGTAATCTTTTGGATTTTAATTTGCTGTGTTGGTATAATTTCTAATGTTTCATTTATTTTGTTATTGTAGTCGTCCCTGAATTTTCCCAAAGTTTTGTTTGCCTTGCAATATTCTCTATGTAAAATGCCCAATTATTAACTATTAGGAAGTTCCCATGACATTTCTTCCTTAGAAAGGGTTTCTAGATCTTTATTTTGGTGAATTGTTTCTTTGGGTGAAATGAAATTGAATTCTTCAGTGTACTGTAATGGTACTATTTGTACTTAATTGGTGATTATATGTTGTTAGGTGCTAAGCACCTGTCTCCTTATGGGTGTGACACAGAACGGGAATGACTATAATTCTCTGTTCACTGCGGAGTGCAGTTGAGAACAGATTTAGAAGATGTTGGCCACTATCATTAGTCAAAAAGTGGCCCCCACCTGTAGGTAGAACTCCTATGGTAAATGGGTGGGGGGAGGGGGAGGGCTGGGCACCTGGGCTGCCAGCTATTGATATGGGGCAGTTGTCAGCTCATTGTTCTGATCAAACCCTGTTCACAAAACTTCATAATGTTCAACAGCAATGGGTACAAGAAGAAAATCTTCCAATGTTGATTATAGTGATGATTTCACATTAAACACAAATTTCATAATGGATGTGCTGTAATGTCAGTTGAGAATTTACTAGTCTCGTGTCTTCATATTTAGATTTTATTCAGCTTCTTGTAGTCAGCATTCAAATAATCTCTCTATCCTCTCCTCTAAAACTGAGGGTCCCTGGATTTTCATTCGTGTTTTATTTGGTCTTTCACATATTTCTTGTACAGGATCTTGGTAGTGTGTCTGTTTGGGCCAGGTCCGGACCAGGCAGCCCCTTGCACCAGCCTCTCAAGAAGACAAATGACCTGCTGAACTTCAAAGCAGCTGCCTCCAGCATGTCACAAAGCTTACCCCCGGGCAGAACACAGACTCCCCCCCAGCGTGCCAGGAAGCAAGTTTGCTGAGAACAAGATGATTTATGGACAGGTCATCTCCTGCTCCGAAACTTGCAGCCGCAGTACAAAGAACCTCCCTTCCCCTTACCGGCCCATATGCCTTTAAGCTCATATAATATGTATATATCCTGCCACCCTAGCACCATGCGCGATTTCCTTAACCTATTCTTGTTGGGTTGTGGAATCCATCTGGGAGTTCTTTTCCCTCAATAAAATCTTTCTCTTTCACTCATTTTTGTCTGAACCCTGCCTCTGTTCTGTGACTCTGTCTCAATCTCTCGGTGTCTATTTAATCTTGGCAGAAGTCCTTCTTGATTATCTTTTAGTTCTATTTCCACATGACTTTTTGGAAAAGCTTTACTCACTTACTTAACATTTCATCATTTCATAATTTAAAATATAGTAGAGATGACCAAACCTACAGCCCCAACAAACACTTATGGGGTTGCTGAGTTGAAAATCTTAAACAGCACCCAACATGCACAGCAACAACAATCTAATACTAAGTTTTTATTTAATTAAAGAACACTTCATCATTGTACCTGTTTACAGAATTAGTTTCGCATTCAACAATTCTTAATTTGTTTCTTTTGTGACATTAGTTGTAATCCCTTAAACATCCTTTTTGGGTTCCCATTTCACCCTCTTCCTGCCTTCTGAACTTGGCTTTTAGCAACATTTCTTCTCATATGATTGTCAGTATACTTTGTTCTCATGAGTCCTCACAAGTGTTACTATTTTACAGGTCTGTCCAGTATGGCATAAAAATGATCTCTGGGAATAGGTTCATTTTCAGGTTTGACGGATGTTTAAGGGTTATAGTCTTAGGGGGAGAGGGGATTCTCTACCTGTCTTTATCAGACCATTGAAGCTGGTCTTTTCTCTCCTACTCTGTTCAGGATCTTCGATTTTTACTAGAGTGGTAGCCAGGAACCTTCCAGTTCTCCTCGTCTTAAGGTTAGAGAGGTTGTGGGATACAGAAAGGTTTTCCCCAGGTTGTCACAACCTTATTATGACACATGGTAAATGACTGTACACTTGGAGGTCAGCTGCTTAGAGGGTATCTTGTCACAGGTGTATCCCCAGTGTTTCCCCCTTCCTATTGTGTGTGCATTCCTAGCTCGTCCCCTTCCTGTCACGCATAAACCTATTGTACAGCCCCTTCCTGTTACGCATATGGTTACCTGTCACTAGGGGGCTTGAATGTCCTCAAAATGTATATACAGCATGATTAGAAATATGATACATTTTCTCTCTGTGTGTGGACCTGGCTGTTGAGATCATGGCCGTCCTGAAGGTGAGCAATTGTATACTTTATTTTGTCTGTTGTCTCTTTAATTTTACCCCTCAATTACACAAGTGGACCCGTTTGATTGTGGGAGTTGGTACCCCTCAGGAGGTAGGAGTTCATGTGGTCCAATAGTTCTTTAACCTAATTGTTTGGGTCTTTGATTTCAACTCTTTTCCAAATGGAAAGAGACTAACAGTTGGAACTTAACTGGTCACCACGCAAGCTTATAAGACTCCCTATAACTGCTACTCATCCAAATAAAATGCAAAACATTCGGTTTAAAGATGTTACACCAATTGCCCTAGACAGTCTCCAAACTATGGTCTTTACCCTTCCAGTCCAGTGCCTCAGAACTTGAAGGTGTTTTTGGATATGAATAAGTTTTCATAACTTTGTACCCTGTATGCTCTATCACATACGTGGACATATTGACATATTTACAGTACAAATAAGTATATCAAAATAGTCCCTGCCACACAGGTATACTCCCACAGACCACCGGTTCAACTCATATCTACCTATATATATACATACACTTATAAATTATTATTTGCTTTCACTGTTATTTCAAAATGGTGATTGGTATCTTTAAAAGGCATTTGAATCCAAAAACACAAGTAAATAGATAATGAATGATTGACTACAAGCTAAGCAACTCTAAGAATTGCTGGCAGTTCCCAAAAGCTGAGAAAAACGATCTACGGACCTCCCTTATTTCAGAGAGAGAACAAGGTGCTGTCAACACTTGCCTTCAGATTTCTGGCCTCCAGAACCGAGAATAAACTTCCCTTTGTTTTAAGCTACCTTGCTTATGGCATTTAGTTGTTGCTGATGCACAAGTTTATTGATAGTCATGTGCCAGGCTAGCCATTACTGTCTGCCTTCGCAAATCAGATGATAAACAATTGTGGTTACACATTAAATATAGCAAGAGGTCTTACACATCATCGTAACTTGCTTGTGTGAAACATTAATAAATATTCAAAAATCTTGGGCTTCTTGGCTTCACCAGGAATGCTACAGCATCCCTGCCGAATGTAAGACCCATGAGGGTCTGCCTTCTTCTTGTACAGCCAAATGCAACTGTGTTTGGGGGGAAAAGAGGAAAAAGACTCAAAGGTAATTAACAAACCACTAATATAAAATGTTATATATATGGATAGAGATTACTGCAAGGATGAGAATTCTTAGGATTCTAATAAATTCTTAGAAATGAGCACTAAAACTATGTAGTCAAGTAATTCTGGTTTTACATAAAGAATGCCTGTAATTTTAACAATTAAACAGTGGTGTCAGGTAGATGGAAAGATGTACAGATGTCTCCAAGATCTGGACTCTGTCTAAATGTGAAGCTATGACAGCACATGTTCCAGAATTCCTTGTCTGATTAACTGTTCACACTTCCAACGAGGTAAAAAATGCTGAGGAAAAAAAGGGACACAGAAAAGAAATTATTGGAAAATAACCTCTTGGATTATATTTTACATCAATAAAAAACAAACTAATAGCTTATTTTAAAATTCCAACAGTGATAGATCATAATCAACTCAACAGCAACAAGTAGTTAATAAGGAATTAAGTTAACTTTACTATATTTATTGCTTTATTCAAATTTTGTTAAAGCTATTGGTATTTTAATCAGAATTACTTAAATGAATTGTATAGTTTAAATTAAATCCAATAAGAAACTTGTAAACACTGAAGTGGTTTTTTGCCCAACTTTAATAAACCCTGAATTTTCCAGGAGTGTAACTAGTATATATTTTTTTTAAAAAAAGAAGAACTTATGAATTAAGGACATCAGGTATAATGAATAACTATACAGACAACTTACAACAAAGATACAAGAGATCTAGTAAAACTAGGTAATCTTGGAACCTTGAGCTTCAGAAGAAATTATAGAAAAGTGGACTGAAAACTAACTAGAAGATGAAGGGAAACAAAAGTGGTGCAAGAACAGACAGGTGAATTGTCAGCTAGCCTGACGCATTCCATCCAGACAGAAGCCTGGCACGTTGGTAGCTGGCACTAAGAAAGGATCCTCACTTGTTTCCCACACCCTCCTGATATCACAATTGCCAGCCCCTACCTTCACCCATACACCAGACAGAGATATCCTTGTAAGTCCATTTCTGCTTGAAGACAAAGCTATGCCCTCATGGTTTAACATCCCCATGCCTAGAGATGGATTATCACCCCCATGCCCAGAAATGCTTGAGATTCTCCTCAAAGCACTAGCAAAAAATACAATGCTGGATCCCTCGCTGCTCTTGGACACGTGGAAAGTTCCCCCATGATTAGCCATTCTGACCCAGCTGCTTCTCTACCAGAAAGAATCCCCTCAGCTATCACCTAAGCTGTAAAAACGCCCTACTGGATCAGGTGCGTGGACCACAGAAAACAGATAGGCCTGCCAAGCTCCATCTGGAATCAATATTCAACCCCCTAGAGGCTGTGACCTATACAAAAAGGTCCTCACCCCAAGTTTTCTCTTTGTTTTTCCTTTTCCTTCACTTCCTTTTATTTATTTTAATCACGTCTGCACTCTGCTTTCTTCTTTATTTCTGCTTCTACTTCTATTCTTTCCATTTTAATTTACTTTTCCAGTTCCCTTCCTTTCCTTTTTTATGTTTTGATTAGCTTCTCTTTTATTTTTCTCTACCTTGGTTTTTGACACACACACACACACACACACACACACACACACTTCTAGTTATTAAATTCCTTTCACTTGCTCTTGTTTGTCCGCTGTCTCTTGCTGGTTTCTTTTTCAAAAATTATTTCTTCGTTGGCAATTTTTTTTGTCCCTTCCTGTTCTACCTGACAGTGGACAGCAATCGCAGGCCTAGCCACCTCTATGACTGTAGTCATACCTATACAGTGACAGACACTACATACTCCTGTACCACCTGATCATCTTTACGTAAGTGAGACCACCAAACAAACCATTGCTAACTGTGCTATAATAACAACAAACAGTACTACACACATTCTCAAATTATCCTTTACAACAACCAGTAGATAGGTGGAGTGTCTGCAGTCTCAAGATACTAAGATCAATTAAACACAAAAACACTAATACTACAACATCTCAGTGGCAAAGACAATTTAAGTTTATATGAAGAAACAAGACAGAACAGCTGAAGCACATGACCAATATAGAGCTAGAAGACCTTTTTTCAGGAAGAAAAGGCATTGAAATTACCTGATAAACTATTAAAAATTATACTTTTATACTATCAATGAACCGGGAGAAAGGAAAGATTGCGAAGCTAAAGAAAAATTGAACACACACACACACACTAGAGTAATTCAGGAAAGCACTAAAATAACACATCAATTGAAACTAGAAACGGTACACCACAGCAAAGAGAAATTCAGAAGATTAATACTAAGATGAGAGAAACAGATAACGCATTAGAAGAGCAAAGGACTTTGCGAGTAGGAGGAGGCAGGGGAAGGGAGTGGTAAGCAAACAACGCCAAAGACGGGAATAACTAAGGAATTAAAATCAACAATGAGGAGGACATAGAGATCCTGGTGGTGTTGGGGTAACAGCAATTTAGCTGAGAAGAACTACTAAGGTGGAAGAAGGGTGAGTGTGATGGTGAGGTAGAAGAAAGGTAAAAAGAAACAGGAAAGATCTAGGAAGCAAAGCTATAGATAGAGGTATAAGCATAAGTGTGTACCTATGTAAATACATTAATTCATAAAAATAGAGGTATTGGTCTATGTACATCATATATGGCAAGACATTGGTGTAGTAGATGGACGTTAGGTCTCTGCTCAGGGCCTGCCTTCAATACAAGAATACTTTGTTCTAAGAACCTGGCATGTTGTGATGCTCACCCTCCTGGCATGATCGGTGAAGACAAAATGGGTGCACAAGCAAATGTGGTAAAGAAAGCTAATGGATTGCCTGCAACAATGATGCAAAAATAGAGCGATACTGGGGATGGTTCAGGACTGGATGGGGTGTGCTCTCTTGTCTAGAGGGTCACTGTGAGGTGGAGCTGGTTCGACAGCACCCGACCACAACAACAACAGAAAACTAAGACTGGCTCTGACAAGTGTCAGATGCTGCTCACCCAGGCTTGGACATTAACTTTCCATCGCATTAAATGTAATCGCTTGGTGTCAGAGTTGGAGAAGCTGCTATTCATACTCTAGTGATCAAGTGTTATGTGAGAAAATTACTTGTACATTTACTAGTTTGCTATTCATACCTTATTTCAGTTTAGCTTAATAACCCATTCCCTTGTTTTCTTTATCTCTGGGGAAAATAAGTATCACTAATTGGAGCAGGATATGTGAAAGTACTGCAAAAATAAAACACACCATGCTAATAATAAAAAAAAAAATGAAAGCTGATGGTACCTCTTCTATCAAAAGATATAGCATCTGGGATCTAAAAGGCTTGAGGTTAAACAAGCAGCTGTCTAGCTGATAAACAAACCCACATGGAAGAAGCACACCAGCCTGTGTGATCATGAGATGGGATCAGGTAACAGGCATCAGAAGACCCAAAACACACACACACACACACCCCACACCCCCCCCCCCAAATCCATCTGTAGATAATGGAACATCTCCTTGCAAAAGGGTCACAAGGGATGAGTCAACTAGGATGCAGTATAACACCAATGAAATATACAATATTCCTCTGGTTCCTTGAGGTTCCTCACCCCCCACTACCATGACTCCAGTCCTGCCTTTCACTGAGGGCTAGACCAGAACATGTACACAGATACAGATAAGAGCTCGAGACACACACTGAATCAAGGAATAACAATGGAAGTAGTGATACCAGGAGGGCAGGAGAAAGGTGACTCCAATGATTGACACATAACCACACCCCCACCCCAGGGGGACGATCAACAGAAACCAAGGGTGACGGGAGAGAGTGGTTGGTTAAGATATGAAAATAATAATAATTTATAATTTATCAAGGGGTCAAGGTGGGGTGGGGAGGGAGGGGAAAAAGAGGGACTGATATTTTGACCCTGGCCTCTAAACCCCTGATAAGGCCTGACCGTGGCAGCCTGCTCTCTGCTGGCTCCTCTAAGCCCCATGTCCATCACATGGCTGGTTCATTTTCTGTCAGCGCCCACGTAACTGACATATCTCCCCCACTTGCCTGAAAAGACAGCCAGGAGATCACCTCGCTAGGGTTTGGGATCAACGGTGGCCCTCTCTCCTTTGGGGACTGCCTACACCAGCGGAGCTCTTAACACTGGTCTCACTTCATGCCCTGCCTTGCCCTAGGGGCTAACTGACCCTGGGGCACAGCAAGGCCAGTATCATCACAAGGGCATAAGGACTGCACCTCTTGGCCTCCTAGTACAATCCTGCCCCTTGAGAGTCCCTGGCGTCTAATAGTAAGGGCTCAAATAGAAAGTAAATGTTTAGAAAATAATCTTGGCAACATATGTACAAATATGCTTGATACAATTGATGTATTGATTGTTATAAGAGCTCTAAGAGCCCCTTTATTAGTCTAGGTACTTTGGAGAAGTAAATCTACAGCAACTTGTGTATAAGAGAGAGTTGTATGTAAAGGTTAAGTGCGCATCAAGAAAATATCCCAACCCAGTGCTGCCCAAGCCCACAAGTCCAACATTAACCCATTAGTCCAATAACAGTCCACAAAGTCCTGCTCCATCTCACAAAACAGACACAATGATGTCGACTGCAGAGGAAAGCTGAGTCAATGAATATGTAAGCATCTCAGCGCTGGCAGGGGTCTCCACGTGGGTGCTCCCGCACCCAGGGCTGCATCGGGGTACGTTCATGTGGCTTCTCCCTGGGGATGTCTTGCAGGAAGTCTGTCTTGCAAGCTGAAGCAGGGAACTGCGAAAGCAGTTGCACCCTGGTGTGACCACAAAGCAAGAGACCCGAGAACTAGAAAGGTGAGGCTCACTGAGCCATTTATCCCTCTGCCCTTCAATTAACCCCACATGTGTTTATCGGCCAGGTTGGCACAATAAACTAACTGAGTCCCCAGTAGTATGATCTTTTAATTTTAAAAAAGAGCAAATGGACTAGAATTGAATCAGAGAGAGTTCATCAGTGAGATTAAAGAAAATCTCTCAACCTAATTTGGTAAAGGAATAATTTTTAAAATAGACAAGAAAATCTAGAGAAAATCACAGAATTCTGTGGGACAACATCAAGTACATTATGTGTGATTGGACAAAAAAACAGGAAGAAACAAACAAAACAATCAAAAGAGCAGAGAGAAGGAAACTTCCTTAATATATCATGACATGGTAACAAATGTACTCATGAAGCTAAACAAACCAAAAGCAGGGCTGACTGAAATAAAATAATCATGACATATCATGATGAAAGTTACAAATGACAGGAATCCTGACAGCAATTGAGGAAAAATAAGTTACTTAAAAAGAGGAACTGAAAACAAAAATTGTCTTAGAAAAAGTGCATCCAGAAGGCTCTGTAGCAGAAAATGACGAGACTTGGTTTAATGTACTTTGGACATGTTGTCCAGGGAGACAGACCTTGGAGACGTGTCCCACGCATGATAAAAGTACCGGGTTTTAGAACCGAGGAAAACCTTCAACAAGATGGATTGACACAGTAGCTGCATCACTGGGCTCAAAGATAAGAACAATAGTGAGGACTGCACAGTATGGGGCAGGGTTTTGCTCTATTGTCCATAGGAACACTGAGTTGGAATAACTCCACAGCACCTTCCAATAACAGCAACAACACCACCATCTATCATACACGAACACACTGAAGCAGGAAAAGTAAACATACATATTGAAAAGAGAAACGAGTCATGCAATTAAAAACTCCCAATACATTCAAAGAAGAGTTGACACCAATTTTATTCAAACCATTGTAGGACATAATAAAAATGGAAAGTCCCCAAATTCATTTTATGAAACTTGTAAAATCATTATACCCAAATCAGACAGAAACATAGCCAGGAAAGAAAATAATACAGCAATATCCCTTATGAACATAAATGTAAAAATATCTCAACAAAACCCTACCTAATAAAGCCAACAATAAATATCTCAGTAAAGTAAATCATCATGACCAACATGAATTCATAACAAGGGTGCAATGATGGTTACATATTAGAAAAACAATCAATGTTATCCACTATATAAACAAAACAACAGGAAAGAACTTTATAATCATATTAGAAAAATTCAAATCCTACAATCCTGAGAAGAAAATGGGACCGACGGTTCCAGGGGATAATAGAAAGGGAGAGCTAGGGAAGGGGGAGGGGAGCCAACAGACCCACGGACAGGGAACAACAAGAGATCTAAAATTGATGGAGAGGAAGGTGTAGAATGCCTGGTGGGGTTAGATCAAGTGCAATGTAGCTGAAAGAGGAATTACTGAGAGCCAAATGAAGGTCAAACATGATAGTGGGACAGGAGGAAAGTAAAGGGAAATAGAGGAGGAAAGGAGGCAAAAGACATTTTTTTTTACATTTTATTAGGGGCTCATACAACTCTTATCACAATCCATACAAATACATACATAAATTGTATAAAGCACACCCCTACATTCTTTGCCCTAATCATTTTCAAAGCATTTGCTCTCCACTTAAGCCCTTTGCATCAGGTCCTCTTTTTTTCCCCCTCCCTCCCCGGTCCCCCCTCCCTCATGAGCCTTTGATAATTTAGATTGTTATTTTGTCATATCTTTCCCTATCCGGAGGCTCCCTTCCTCCCTTTCTCTGCCGTCCATCTCCCAGGGAGGAGGTCACATGTGGATCCTTGTAATCGGTTCCCCCTTTCCAACCCACTCACCCTCACTCTCCTAGTATCACCCCTCAGACCCCTGGTCCTGAAGGTATCATCCACCCTGGATTCCCTGTGTCTCCGGCTCTCATATGCACCAGTGTACATACAACCTCGGCCCTATCCAGTCCTGCAAGGTAGAATTCGGATCATGGTAGTTGGGGGAAGGAAGTATCCAGGATCTGGGGGAAAGCTGTGTTCTTCATCGGTACTACATCGCACCCTGACTGACCCATCTCCTCTCCTAAACCCCTCTATGAGGGGATCTCCAGTGGTTGACAAATGGGCTTTGGGTCTCCACTCTGCACTTCCCCCTTCATTCACTACGGTATATATATATATATATATATATATATATATATATATATATATATATATATATATATATATATATATATATATATATATATTTGCATGATGCCTTTGGCACCTCGTGATTGCACAGGCTGGTGTGCTTCTTCCATGTGGGCTTTATTGCTTCTGAGCTAGATGGCCGCTTGTTCACCTTCAAGCCTTTAAGACCCCAGACACTATCTCTTTTGATGGCCGGGTACCATCAGCTTTCTTCGCCACATTTGCTTATGCACCCGTTTGTCATTGGTGATCGTATCATGCAGGTGTGCACCCAATGATATGATTTTTTTGTTCTTTGATACCTGATAACTGATCCCTTCAGGACCACGCGATCACACAGGCTGGTGTGTTCTTCCATGTGGGCTTTGTGCCTTCTGAGTTAGATGGCCGCTTGTTTATCTTCAAGCCTTTAAGACCCCAGACACTATCTCGTTTGATAGCCGGGCACCATCAGCTTTCTTCACTACATTTACTTGTTCACGCACTTTGGCTTCAGCAGTTGTGTAGGGAGGGTGAGCATCGTAGAGTGCCAACTTAATAAAAGAAAGTATTCATGCATTGAGGGAGTGCTTGAGTAGAGGTCCAAGGTCCTTCTGCCACCTTAAAACTAAACCTATAAATACAGAAACATAGATCTATTTCCCCATCCTCATATATATATTTGCATGTACATGTCTTTGTCTAGACCTCTATAAATGCCCTTTGACTCCTAGCTCTTTCCTCCATCTCCCTTGACTTTCCTCCTGCCCTACTACCAAGCTCCATCCCCACCTGGGTTACAGCTATACCTCTTCTTTATGTAACCTTACCCTTGATCATTCCCTACCAGGCCTGCCACTCCCTCCTCACTACCATTTTGGGTCCCATGTTGTTCCCTTGTCCCTGGGTTTGTTAACACCACTTCCTTACCCCCCCACTTCCCCTATCCCAAGCCCCCCCCGGAACTGTCGGTCCATTGTTTTTCCTCCAGATAGTTCATCCAGCCTGTCTTATTTAGACAGACCTGTGGAGACAATAACATGCACGAAAATAAGACAGAGGAAAACAAAGCAACAGTATACAACCAGACAACAAAACAACAACAAATCACTGACAAAGAACAAAACAAAACACATCAAGAAAGAAAACTTGTAGTTAGTTCAAGGATCGTTTGTTGGAGGCAAAAGACATTTATAGAGGTGTAAATATACACACATATATAAAAATATACTTATATAATGATAGGGATATGGGTCTATGTTCATATATTTATGTTTAATATCAAGGTTGCAGATGAATATTGGTTCTCTATTCAAGTCCTCCCGCAACGCAAGAACACTTCCTTCAAATAACCTGGCATTCTGTGATGCTCACCTTCCTGACATGATAGCTAAAGTCAAATGGGTGCATTAGCAAATGTGGTGAAGAAAGCTGATGGTGCCTAGCTATGAAAAGATACAGTGTTTGGGGTCTTAAAGGCTTGAAGTTAAACAAGCGGCCATCTAGCAGGGAAGCAATAAAACCCACATGAAAGAAGCACCCAGCCTGTGTGATCACAAGGTGTCAACAGGATCAGGTATCAGATGACCCAAAACAAACCATCATATAGATATGAATTGGGGGGGGGTTTGGAGTGGAGACCCAGGGCCCATTTGTAAACAATTGGACATCTCTTAACAGAAGGGTCAAGTCAGTCAGGGTGAAGTTTAGCACCAACAAAATACACACTACTCTAGCTCTTTAATTGACCTTGGCACCCCACTATCCTGACCCCAGTTCTAGCTTACAAATCTGGCTTGACAGGAACATGTACCCTAGTACATATCAGAGCTCTTGGTACACGGAATCCAGGACAGATAAATCCATCAGGAACAGTAATGGGAGTAGCAATACCATGAGGGGAAGGGGAAGATGGGAGAGGAAAGGGAGAAAAGGAAAACCAGTCACAATGATCGACATATAAGCCACTCCCCACCTGCAGGGGACAAGCAACAGAGTAAAGGGAGACTGCAGACAGTGTAAAATATGAAAATAATAATAATTTATAATTTAACAAGGAGTCATGAGGGTGAGGGAGGGAAGGAGGGAAATAAAACAGGAGCTGATACCAAGGCCTCAATTAGAAAATGTTTTGAAAATAATGGTGACAACATATGTACAAATGTGCTTGATACAATTGATATATGGATTGCTATAAGAGGTGTAAGAGCCCCTAGTAAAATGATATTAAAAAATACATCTACCTCTCCGTCTCTCTGCCACCCCGAGTGTGGTGGTGCTCCGACTTCACCATGTCATCTCATAAGACTTTCAGGATCAAGAGATTCCTGGCCAAGAAACAGAAGCAGAATCTGCCCATTTCCCAATGGATTCGAATGAAAACCGGTAATAAAATCAGGTACAACTCCAAGAGAAGACATTGGAGAAGAACCAAGCTGGGTCTGTAAGGAGCCCCCTGAAGGATGGCACGCATGGCCGCATTTTCCCAGGCTCAAATCATGAATTAACATTTTTGTCCCCATCTGATGAATTGAACTTCAATCGGCAAATAATCTGGTTTATTCCTTGTTTTTTTGCTTCCTAATCAAGTTTAACAATAAATAATGTAAGGTTGTTGTTGTGAGAAAAAAAATACATCTATACTACTATAATACCTCAAGTAGAAAAAGACAGAAAATGGGGTAAGATGGCCACCATATAACAAGCCCGGGAAGATGTGCTCAGCAACTACCAAAGAGTTTCCACTATGAGAGAGATTCTGCACTTCCTGGTAGCAAGAAATTCAACTTAAAAGCCAAGTTGACCCAAGTTTCTCAAAGTGGAAAGCAGCAAGGCCTGCTGACAGACTCCCCTTTACGGATGAGCAGCAACATGAGTTGCTTCTACAAGCATCGTGATTCTTCGTGGCCCCTGAGAAAAGACAGTCAGCCAGCCAACCCTCTACCTCCCTGGCCTCTAGGGACACAGATAGCTAGATCACTTGGACAGCTTGGTACACACATGCTCAGTACCCAAGGTACGCTTTGTACCATTTCCCCATCTTCCTCCTCTTTTCCTGCTTTGTTCTACAAGGCATTCCATGCCGTGTGCCAGCGCCGTGATACCGCATACATGTACACACAGACTACTAAAAGAGCAGGAATCCCCACCCACAAGGTAGCTTTATTATATATATTTTTGGATTTTGTACTTTTGTTCTATTTTAATACTCTCTCTCTCTCTCTTTTTTGATCTCCTACTTCCTCTTCTGGAGTGACTCCACCCTCCTGAGAATCCACATTCCTCCCAGGAAGAGACAGGTCTGTGTATCCCAGCATACCCACTCTAGCATGGGCTTTCCAGGACCTCCTAAGTGCACAGATATGCTCACATTCATTCACATTGCCACAATAGCAGAATCTGGTACCCACAACCATACCCAAGTCTTTTTTTTTGATCCTTGTACTTCTATCAATTATCTTTCTATTTTCTTGCTGTTCTCTCGTTAAATATCTTTCCATGAAACCTATTAATTGAGATTAACTCTCTGCCCGCAAGTGTCAACTCACAGTGATCCTATAGGACAGGGTAAAACTGTCCGGTGAGTTTCTGAGACTGTAACTGTTTATGGGAATAGAAAGTCTCCTTTTTTTGGCGGAGCAGCTGGTGGTTTTAAAATGTTGACCTTTCGGATTACAACTCAATACATAACCATTATATGACCAGAGCTCCTTATTGTGATTACCCCTCTGAAAATATTTTCCCATTATTTTTGCAAGTCTGTTGGCTTATTCACAGTCACTTATTACTATCATTACTTTATTCTTATCATTACTTTTATTTTATTCTATTTTTCCCAGCCACTATCCCCACTTAGGCACCTTTCCCCTTCTTTTCATTTCACCACTGTATGTTTTCTAGCTCCTATTAGAACTCACCTGTGTCACTAGACAAACTCTACCTCTGTATGACCAGCAGCTCACACACCACAATGCTGAAGAAACAGCAGTCAAGCACAGAAAGCTTCCAAATTCAAGAAAAACAAACATGAACAACCAAGTAGCACTCAAACCAATGGAATAGTCTGAAGATGTGATTGTGAACCACCAGTAACAGAATTCAGAAGAATGATGCTTAGGTCAAGAGATCTGGGGAATGTTCATGAGAAAAACAGAAGAAATTGAGAAACTAAAATCCTTAAACCAAAGGATTCTAGAAGACAAGCAATGAGATAACTGAATTAGGCAACATAGTAAAAGGCTAGAGGAATAAAATGGAAAAGGAAAATAAAATAAATGAGCTTGAAGACAATTACCCTCACGACAGTAGACAAGAGAAGCAATCAACAAAAAAAACCCGGAAGCATCCAAATAAATCCTGTAGGACACTATCATAAGAACCCATCTAAGAAAAGAAAAAAGAAAAGAAATGCTGGGAAAAGAACACCACCAAAAAAAAAATCTACAGAGAATAGTACAAGAAACCATGGAAGAAAATTTCAACATACTATTCAACAAGCTGAGAAGAATGGACAACCAAAGAGAAAACATCAAGACATAAAGAAAAGGAGAGAATCTGAGGGCAGCTAGAGAAAAAGGAAAAGTCATCTACAAAGGAAAGTTGATAAGGATAAATTCAGACTTCTCAGCAAAAGACCTGCAGGCAAGAAGACAATGGAATGACATATATACAATTGTGACGGGTGGAAGGGGGGGTGGGGCGGAAGGAAGCCAGCCAAGAATATTATACTGAACAAAAATATCCCTCAAATACAAGGGAGAAATAAAGGTTATTTCCTGAGGAGGAAAAAATAAAGGAATTTTGAATTCAACAATTCATTTTCTCAGATCACAATGTTATAAAACTGGAAATCTACAACAGAAAGAAAAGGAACAAAAAGACAAACACATGGAGACTGAACAACATACCATTTCAAAATGACTGGACACTAGAGTAAACGAAAACGAGAAATTAAGAAACTCCTTAAAACAAGCAAACCTATAACACATCATACCAAAAACTCGGATACAACAAATGCAGTTATCTGAAGTCAATTTATAGCAATCAATACACACACGAAATATGAGAGAAATCCAAAACCAATACTAATAAAACACTTCCAAGAAGTAGAAAGAGGGAAACCACATAAGTCCTTCAACAATAAAGGGAAAGAACTAATAAAAATTGAAGCAGAAATAAATGAACTGAAAAATGGGGGGGAAATCAACAAGACAAAAAGTTGGTTATGAAAAGATTAACAAAATCGACAAACTGCTAGAAAACTTAACAAAGGAAAAGAAAGATGCAAATATCTAGAATTTGAGATGAAAAGGGTGCCATCACAAAAGATCCAAATGAAATAAAAAGATACATGTAGAGCAAAAGAAGAATTAGAGGTCACCAAGAGACTTCCAACCAAGAAAGATTCTAAAGAAGTATGTATGTTGCCTTCACAGGAGAATGCTAGCAAGTATTCAGGGAAGAGCCATAACTAATTCTGTGCAGACTATTCCAAAATATAGAAACTGACAGCAAACTCCCACACGCATTCTATGAAATGAGCATAATCCTCAAAACCTGATCACGAGCATTTAGAAAAAATGAAAACAGGAAGTAGATAAGAGTGTCCCTCATCAATATTCTTATTCAACATTGTACTACAATAAACATCTTAGCCAGACAGACAGCAAAAAAATTTTTAAAATAAAAGGAATATAATTGGGCAAAAAATAGGTCAAGCTGTCACTATTTGCAGATAGTATGATTTTACATAGTGAGAGCCCCAAGGACTCCACAGAAAGATTGTTGGAAAGTACTAACGAATCTGTTAAAGTAATGGCATACAAGATTAATAAGCAGAAATCAATTTTAATATGCTATTGAAGAGCTCCAAAATAAAAACATCAAGAAAAAAAATTAAAAAAGAGAAAACAATATCATTTATAATATCCATACAAAAGATGAATACCTGGGAATAAACTTAACCAAAGAAACAAAAGACCTGTACAAAGGAAACTACAGAAAAATCAAAATGTGAATATTACTGAAAGCAATAAATCTATAGATAGAACACAATTCTGATCAAAATCATTTTCTTGGGGGCTCATACAGCTCTTATCACAATCTATGCATCCATCCATTGTGTCTAGCACATTTGTTCATTGTTGCCATCATCATTTTCAAAACAATTTCATTCTACTTGAGCCCTTGGCATGGGCTCCTCATTTTTCCCTCTTCCCTTCTTCATGAACTCTTAATAATTCATAAATTGTTATTAATTTTTCATGTCTTACACTGTCCGAGGTCTCTCTTTACCCTCTTTTCTACTGCCCATGCCCAAGGAGGGGTTACATTGTGATCAGTGCCCCCTCTTGTTACCACTACTCTCACAGCTGTCTACAAATGGGTTTGGGGTCTCCAGTCCACCCTCCCCCTCAATCACATCAATAAGGCTTTTTGTTCTGGGTCTTTGATGCCAGATACCTGATCCCTTCGACACCTCTTTATCACACAAGCTGGTGTGCTTCTTCCATGTGGGCTTTGTTGCTTCTTAGAGAGAGTCACTTGTTCATCTTCAAGCCTGTAAGACCCCAGATGCTATATCTTTGCATTGCTGGACACCATCACCTTTCTTCATTACATTTGCTTATGCACCCATTTGTCTTCAGCAATTCTGGCGGGAAGGTTATCACAGAATGCCAGGTGACTAGAACAAAGTGTTCTTGCGTTGAGGGAGTACTTGAGTAGAGGCCCACTTAATTGGACCTTTTGGACCTACTTTCTATCCAGCTCTTGGTAATCCAGGGTGTGTGCTACAGACTCGTGGACTTAATATTGTTCTTTGGAGGCACACAATATCTTTCATAGGCCACACCAGAAAGAATCCATGTGGAAGCTACATTCACTGGAGTTTGTAAACTGGGCTTTCATTCAAACTCATCAGGAGCCCTTAGATTTAAGACTGAAATTCATCAGTGTGAGAAGATGATGACTGCTATCCCAAGTTATGGAATTGGCAGTTATTGGACTTTGGTTTGACTCTCTGGCCTTCAGGGTGCCTAATGAATGGTGATCCAGGAATACCAAATATTTACTACTTTAATGCTCTTCTTATTTTGTTATGACATGTATTAGTCAGGTATGCATGTTGCTACCTTTTGGAATGAATTTTGTTGAAAGTTTTGTTCCAACATCAACCCTAATTATTTGTGTAAATAGTGTCCAGCCCAGCCTGTGTGATCACGAGGTGTCAATGGGATCAGGTATCAGGCATCAAAAAACAAAAAGTCCTATCACTGTGATGAGTGGGAGTGCGAAATGGGGACACAAAACCCATCTATAGGCAACTGGACATACCCTTACAGAAGGGCCTTGGGGAGGAGACAAACCAGTCAGGGTATAGTATAGTAAAGATAAAACATACAGCTTTCCTCTAGTTCTTTAATGCTTCCTCCCTCCCACTATCATGATCCCATTTCTACCTTACAAATACGGGTAGACCAGAGGATGTACACTGGTACAGACAGGAACTAGAAACAGAGGCAATCCAGGACAGATGACCCTCTGAGGACTAGTAGTGAGAGTGGCGATACCGGGAGGGTGGAGGGAAGGTAGGGTAGAAAGGGGCAAGGGATTATAAAGATCTACATATAAACTCCTCCATGGGGGACAGACAACAGAAAAGTGGGTGAAGGGAGACGTTGGACAGTGTGAGATATGCCAAAATAATAATAATTTAGAAATAATCAAGGGTTCGTGAGGGAGGGTGGGGGAAGGAGGGTGAAAATGAGGAGCTGATACCAAGGGCTCAAGTAGAAAGAAAATGTTTTGAAAATTATATGGCAACAAATGTACAAATGTGCTTGACACAATGTATGTATGGATGAATTGTAATAAGAGCTGTATGAGTCCCCCCAGAAAAGATTTTTTAATAAATTGTTCAGAAACTTGAATTTAATCTATATAAGTCAACAATTCGAGCATGAATTGATGTCTGAAACCAGCCTATACTTCTATATGCTTTTCTCAACCGTGTTTTAAATTCTGTATCATTAGCTAAATGAATAACACTATCGTTACCTTATGTCCCAGGAAGATGGTTTGAAAAATTTTCGTTATCATAAAATGATAATGTTGTTTCTAAAGTGAACCAGAGACATATATAAACCACAGATATGTGAATGGATTTTGTGCTCCCATTTAAATCTAGCACCAATCTAAGAACTATGAGTTCTTAGGATGTGGCCCTCTTTAATGCTTAAAGAAGTCACTAAAGATATAGGTGCTATAGAAAAAACAAAACAAAAGAGAATGAAAAAACAACAAACAAAACCAAAGTAATATACTCATAAAAATTATATCTGTTTGTAATTAACAGATAAAAATTTTACTAGTACATTGCTTAGAACACATGGTAGATAAATGGAATCACAGAATGGAATTTTCCCACTTTTTGCAGTCCATTGTATATTCAATATTTGTAAGTCTTAACATTTACAAAAAGTACAAAACAAGGTGATCTATATTAAACATAATGCCTGTGCTATAAATTGTCATCACAAGGTAATTATTTTACTATTGATTCGAACATTTTCTTCATTCAATACTTTTATTGAAGTTCAAAGTATACATTCTTAAGACAATAAATACCTGGCTGTTTTTTCTTAGTATCACAGAGGTACCATCATCAACTTCAAATTCTCCGTAGTCTCTTAGACACCGTACCTGAAAAGAAAATCAGATATTTTATCCAAATTACCTTTTAAAATATGCAGTGATCATAACATGAAGTGGGATTATATAAATGCCCGAACAGTAAAAGTACTGTATTTTATGTGTCTGTTTCCTCCTCTGTGTACTTAGGACCCTTACTATTCCCAGATATTTACTGTGGTCCTAAAACTAAAGATCTCAATTTCCTACGTCACCGGGAAGGGAAACATAAGCTTTGCTAATGTATACATGGATGGTATTACCAATAAGGAAACCAGGGATTTAGATAAAAGGAGACTACATAGTTGGACGTTTTCCTCTCAAACAATGCACTATATTAATCAGAAGGAATAAAAATGAGGGACATAACAGTGGCAAACAAGAAAGAAAAGAGCATTTTACCTCAACTAGATTGACCAGATCCTTCCCATAATCCATCAGGATAAAAGAACATACATCTAAAAACAAACTGTTTTTCTTTTTAACAATTTATTGGGGCTCATACAATTCTTATCACAGTTCATACATATACATACATCAATTGTATAAAGCACATCTGTACAGTCTTTGCCCTAATCATATTTTTCTCTTTTCCTTTTTTACATTTTATTAGGGACTCATACAACTCTTATCACAATCCATACATATACATACATCAATTGTATAAAGCACATCCATACATTCCCTGCCCCAATCATTCTCAAGGCATTTGCTCTCCACTTAAGCCCCTTGCATCAGGTCCTCTTTTTTATTTTTTCCCCCTCCCTCCCCTTTCCCCCCTCCCTCGTGTGCACTTGGTAATTTATACATCGTTATTTTGTCATATCTTGCCCTATCCGGAGTCTCCCTTACCCCCCTTCTCTGCTGTCCCTCTCCCAGGGAAGAGGTCACATGTGGATCCTTGTAATCAGTACCCCCTTTCCAACCCACTCACCCTCCACTCTCCCAGCATCGTCCCTCACACCCTTGGTCCTGAAGGTATCATCCACCTTGGATTCCCTGTACCTCCAGCCCTCATATGTACCAGTGTACAGCCTCTGCCCTATCCAGCCCTGCAAGGTAGAATTCGTATCATGGTAGTTGGGGGGAGGAAGCATCCAGGATCTGGAGGAAAGTTGTGTTCTTCATCGGTACTACCTCGCACCCTAATTAACCCATCTCCTCTCCTAAACCCCTCTATGAGGGGATCTCCATTGGCCGACACTTGGGCCTTGGGTCTCCACTCTGCACTTCCCCCTTCATTTAATATGGTATATATATACATATATACAGATACATATATACATATACACACATGTACACATACATACACACATATCTTTTTTTTTTTTTTTTGCATAATGCCTTATACCTGGTCCCTTGGCACCTCGTGATCGCACTGGCCGGTGTGCTACTTCCATGTGGGCTTTTTTGCCTCTGAGCTAGATGGCCGCTTTTTCACCTTCAAGTCTTTAAGAACCCAGACACTATCTCTTTTGATAGCCAGGCACCATCAGCTTTCTTCACCACATTTGCTTATGCACCCATTTGTCTTCAGCGATCCTATCATGGAGGTGTGCAGTCAATGATATGATTTTTTGTTCTTTGATGCCTGGTAACTGATCCCTTCGGGACCACTCGATCACACAGGCTGGTGTGTTCTTCCATGTGGACTTTGTTGCTTCTGAGCTAGATGGCCGCTTGTTTATCTTCAAGCCTTTAAGACCCCAGTCACTACCTCTTTTGATAGCCGGGCACCATCAGCTTTCTTCACCACATTTACTTGTTCACCCACTTTGGCTCCAGACGTTGTGTCGGGAGAGTGAGCATCATAGAGTTCCAATTTAATAAAAGGAGATATTCATGCATTGAGGGAGTGAACAAACTGTTTTTCAAAGGAAATCAAGTCTTCCAATCTCTTGTTTCTCAGGAATACTTAAAAATACATTTAAAAGATTCAGTTTCATGCTCTTTCATTTTGCTTACACAGTAACTTAGCAATCAATTAATTTTCATTTAGTATTTTAAAAATAAAACAAAATTTATGGAAGATGGAATGTTAGATTACATTAAGATGCTTGAAATTAAAGTGCCAACATCCAATCATTTTTGACCTATAAAATGTAAGCTTAATATAGTTCAGCTCACACATCACTATTACCTTAAAACTGTGAATCAAAGTTTGTTGCAGAGAGGGCACTATAAGCATTTCCATACTCCTGTCCCTCTATAGCAGTGTTTCCCAAAGTGGGGATACTGCAATGATCCAGGAGGAGTACAAAGCAGATAGCTACACTTTATCCTGGAGTATAGGCTATTGTATAAAAGTTTTTAATTTTACACACACACACACACACACACACACACACACACACCATAGTGAATGAAGGGGTAAGTGCAGCGTGGAGACTCAAAGCCCATTTGTCGGCCACTGGAGATCCCCTAATAGAGGGGTTTAGGAGAGGAGATGGGTCAATCAGGGTGCGATGCAGTACCGATGAAGAACACAGCTTTCTCCCAGATCCTGGATGCTTCCTCCCCCAACTACCATGATCCGAATTCTACCTTGCAGGACTGGATAGGGCAGAGGTTGTACACTGGTGCATATGGGAGCTGGAGGCACAGGGAATCCAGGGTGGATGATAACTTCAGGACCAATGGTATGAGGGGCAATGCTGGGAGAGTGGAGGGTGAGTGGGTTGGAAAGGGGGAACTGATTACAAGGATCCACATGTGACCTCCTCCCTGGGAGATGGACGGCAGAGAAGGGTGAGGGGGGGGGTAAGGGAGACTCCGGATAGGGCAAGATATGACAAAATAACAATGTATAAATTACCAAGGGCACATGAGGGAGGGGAGAAAAAAAAGAGGACCTGATGCAAAGGTAAAGTGAAGAGCAAATGCTTTGAGAGTGATTAGGGCAAAGAATGTAGGGATGTGCTTTATACAATTGATGTATGTATATGTGTGGATTGTGATAAGAGTTGTATGAGCCACTAATGAAATGTAAAAAAAGAAAGAAAAAAAAAAAGAACACAGCTTTCCCCCGGATCCTGGATGCTTCCTCCCCCCAACTACCATGATCCTAATTCTACACTGGTGCATATGGGAGCTGAAAGCACAGGGAATCCAGGGTGGATGATAACTTCAGGACCAATGGTATGAGGGGCAATGCTGGGAGAGTGGAGGGTGAGTGGGTTGGAAAGGGGGAACTGATTACAAGGATCCACATGTGACCTCCTCTCTGGGAGATGGACAGCAGAGAAGGGTGGGGGGGCGGGGGGTAAGGGAGACTCCGGATAGGGAAAGATATGACAAAATAACAATCTATAAATTATCAAGGGCTCATGAGGGAGGGGGGGCAAGGGAGGGAGGGGGGAAAAAAGAGGACCTAATGCAAAGGGCTTAAGTGGAGAGCAAATGCTTTCAAAATGATTAGGGCAAAGAATGTAGGAATGTGCTTTACACAATTGATGTATGTATATGTGTGGATTGTGATAAGAATTTATGAGCCCCTAATAAAATGTAAAAAAAATGATTAGGACAAAGAATGTACAGATGTGCTTTATACAATTGATGTATGTATATATATGGATTGTGATAAGAGTTCTATGAGCCCCTAATAAAACAATTAGGAAAAAAACAGGCCCAAAGAACAAAAGAAAAAAGGGTTAGCAATATATATACATAAATTAAAATATCTATAAAGAGATTCTATCACAGCCCTCTAGTTGATTCTAACTCACAATGACCCTATATTGGTTTTCCAAGGCTGTAAATCCTTACAGAAACTAAGAGTCTCATCTTTCTCCTGAGCAACAGTTGGTAAATTTGAACCTTAAGAACCTCAGAACCCTGGTGGAACAGCAGTTAATCACTGGGTTGCAATCTGCATAGTCGACAGTTCAAAACTACCAGTACCAGTAGGAGAATGCCTGGGCTTTCTACTCAGAAACCCATAGGGGATCCCTAGGAATCAGCATTGACTCCATACCAGAGAGTTTGGTTCTGGAACCTTATGGTTAGCAGTCCAATCAATGCCTATCCTACAATGCCAGCAGGGATCCTAAGAAAGAGATGAAGAGATGTAGTCAATGAATAAGGCCCATCTAGCCATCATCTCTTATGCATTGTATTATCAATTCTAGCCTATATGGCTATGGTTAAAATCCCATTTTGGAGGGATGGTTATGTGGAAAAGCCATCTCAGAAGCAGGAACACAGAGAAATGCTGGACCATCAAGGTGTAAGAGGCCCTAGTGGGACATACTTGAGATCTTTGTCTGAAGTGGTAGAGACTGAGATGGAGGCATCAAAGGCTGCAGCACAGAGACCATGGGACAGAACAGAGGGACTAGGCCAAGACCAGAGGCTGAGGCAAGGCGTCCATGACATAAAACAGAGGAGCAATACTGAGACTATGATACTTTGAGGCAGAGCAGTGGGCTGCCTTTCTGGCCCAAAGAGGCAAAGGGACTATGTGACTGAGAGGCTAAGGACTAAAGACTGACATGACTGCTGGATGACAGGAGAGGTACACTTACTGTTTCCTGATGCTGACTTGTGGTAACTAGTTACCTTCCTTAATAAGCCCACTAAATTGTGAATATTGTCTGTGAGTTCTGTGAGGCCAACTGGGACCGATAATTGAACCCGACAGAAAGGCAGTGTGTGAGGGAGGAGTGGGTGGTGTCAGAATAGATATTGAAGGATGAAGGATGGAAGCATGTCTGAACTCTGCCTCATGGAAACAGTGAAGCCAGAGAAAGTCAAATACGGCCCTCTGATATGTCTTCCTACATTTAAAGAAGCCAATCCAATTACTAGCACTAACAAATAAGAGAAACAACGTTACTGGATAACTCAACAGGATATTTGAGTTGGCAGAAGAACAGAACAGCTTATTGAGTCTGAGGAACAAAAGTAAAGAAACATGATCCCAAGGAACACCATCAAGCAAATCAATGCAAATATTATGGAAGTCCCAGAAGAGGGCAAAGGGTAACTAAATAAAACTTAATAGACAACAGCAGAACATTACCAAAACTTGACAAAGGACAAGAATGTACATATCAATGACACTTAAGAATTTCCAAATCAGAAGAAAGCCTGAGAGATCCACACCAAAATATCTTATCATCAAACTCTTTAAAAAAAAGATAAAATCTTGACAATATCAAATAAAATGAAGTACCAATTTACATATATAGAAACCCTGGAAACCAGGAGGTAATAGAGTCACATATTTAAAATAATGAAAGAAATGAACAGCCATTCAAGATTCCTATAGCCAGCAAAACTTTCCTTTATAAATGAGGATAAAATTCAAGAAAACAAATAAAACCTGAGGGAATGTTGAGACATTCCTTTAGATTGAAATACAAGGAGAGTAGATTGCAAGATGAAGCAATATAGAGAAAAAGGTGTTAGGTTCCTGGATTCAGGTACCTGAAAGAATTCACACAGCAGAAGCAGGTTTTTAATCCAAGTGATTTTATGGGGAAAAGGGAAGTTTCAGGTACTACAGCCTCAAAAAATACACATTGTTTTAAGAAAGCATACAAGGATCCGCAGAACTGCACATGGGTTCACTGCTGAATGGGGAAAAAACACATAGAAAGAACAGGAACACGTAACCCAGCACGTGGAACCAGGAAATCCCTGGGGCCAAAAGGGCTCCCACCCCCCACTTGTGGAGAATGCTGGAATGGAAGGAAGTCAAGGCAGGGTCTTTATTCCCTCCTCTCCACAACGGCTGGGGGAAGCATGGTTGAAGGTATTGGTTGGTTCCACTGGCTTGAGTTTAGGCCCACCTGTGTGAGGTAATGTAACTGAGCCTAATCTGTGTGCCCTGGTGGACCTCCCCTCGGGGCGGAGGGAGCTCTTGTCTGAGCATGCTCAGTTTGATTGTTCTAAAATTTAACGGATGCCTGATTTCTTCCAATCCTTTTGCTTTAGCCTTATGCAGTTAGTGCGGAGACAACCCCCTTGTGGTGCTTATGTAATCTGATGTCAATTTGGGACTTGAGAGGATTAAGAGTGAAGTGATGGAGTCTAGTTGGTCAATCAGGATAGCCAGTGAGGCCTCTGTGTGGGCATTGCCTTCGCCTGAGAATTCTGGGAACTCCAGTATTTCCTCCTTAAACAGGAGACGCTTCTCTCTCTCAGCTCACTTCCTTGGAGATGCTCTACTGGCAAGACACATGGCACTACGTCCTGGTAGCTGGGAAAGCCACACGGACCTACCCTGATGCAACAGACCTCTGGAGCCAGAGAAGCTACATAGAGAAGAACCCTGCCAGCGCTGAGATGTTTACAATGCTACTGGATCCAAAAACTTTCTACTCGCTGGTTCAAGATCGTCCTGCAATCGGAGTCATTGCATGTTTCGTGAGTCTGACGAGGCCTTTACAGATTGGTATCAGACATATGGGCTAATATTGGGCTCACGGACTTGACCTGGACTGGGCTGGGACGTTTTCGCAATATTCAGTTGTTCTTCTCTATAAACCTCTTTCTTATAAACATGAGTTTCTATGAATTTGTTTCTCTTGTCTACCCAGACTAACACTCCCCCTTTATGGCCCCTATTCTGGCTACCTAACATATTTAGCCAACACCTAAGTTGAATGCAAACATTTTTCTTTGGTCTTCTTTATTCAATATTCAAAAGTATACAAAAGAGGATAATAAAGATGGTTCAAAATCCAAAAATTAACTAAGCGCCAAAGTACGTGCTACTACTGGAAGAAATGAGGAGCAAAGAGAGGATAACCCACTTAACAAGTAACAAAATGACAACTATATGACAGGGACTTCAAGTGTGTGCAAATATGGAATTTAAAAACTGAAAAAAGTCCCAGAAACATTTGAAGCTCCTTGGTAAGTACTTCCTTAGTGGTAGTAACTTTCAATATGAAAGTATTAAAATGTCCAGTGTAAAAGCAGAGACCTTGTGATATGCATATGATACAACTTTGCTTATGGAAAGCTAAGAGGATTCAACACATTAATGAAGAACTGAGACTAAAGCTTTCTGTAGGGATTATGGCTCGATGGAAAAAAAAAGCCTCATGCTCGGGCCAATAAACACAATGATAAAAAGAGAAAAAATAAATTGACACGGATTTCATTTATTTCAATGCATAATCAACATTCATGGAATTAGTGAAGAAATCAAGCCATGAGATAAATGCTGCAAAAGACTTCTTTAAAGTGTTAAAGAGCAGCAGAGTCAGCAAAATGACTGTCAGACAACAAACTCGGACAACTCTCAGCAATTATAGAGAAGGTCCACTAGGAGCGATATCCTAAACTTCATGGAAGAGAATCTCAATATGAAGTGCATCCAAGCTTCTTAAACTGAGAGAGCAGTAGCAACTACTAACAGATTCCCCTCTTTGTTATAGGCTGTCCACACGCTGGGGAAGCTTCCCTCCTGCCTGGCATAGCCAATTTTTTCTGGTCCCAGAGCTAACCCAGCTGACCAAGCCTCTTGGCTTGCTGTCCTCTGGTGAAGAACAGCTTTGCAGAGTCAGCTTGGTGCAGACAGTCACTAGCCAAGCTTAACTTTTGCTTTGTTCTACAGTTCCACCAGCCCTTGCTCAACATTCCTCACCTTGCCACCCCCAAGCAGGAAATGTGTTAGCAAAACAACACAATTAGGGGGCAAGGGGGAAAGAGAAGCCTAGCACTTCCCGCACCAATCTCAAAGTAGACTTGAGAGGTTTAATTTAACCCCCCCATTGGGTGAGAAATCCACACACCTGGCCTCTAGACCTGGCAGGAACCCCATCTTATCCCTCAAGGGGTGGAGTCAAGGGACAGAGTTTTTGTGGGTTTTGAACTGCGGACCATGCTGATCGCAACCCAATGTGTAACCACTGTACCACCAGGGGTCCTTTTATCTCAGTAAAACTATGAAAACTAGTCCTCGGTTTATCTGACCCCAGCCATGCTATTTTTTAATCACCTAATATGTATATGAAAGGTGAACAATGAATAAGACAGAGGTGAATTGATAACTATGAATTATGATATCGCAGAAAAGCACTGACAAAACATCAACAGCCAGAAGAGCAAACAAAGCTATGCTGGAAGAGCTACAGCGGGAGTGCCCCTTAAAGAGGCCGACTCCGTGTATATGTCATCTGGATGGCAAGTCCCTGGATGGTCAAAAAGAGGAAGCCTCTCAGTGGTATATATTGACACCATGACTGCAATAATGGGCTCAAACAGCAATGTTTGAGAAGAGGGTGCGGGGCAAGGCAGTGTTTCATTCTGTTGTACATCTAGTTACTATGAATAGGACTTGGTGGCACCTAACAAAACTATATTCATATCTCCTTCTTACATAATAGGAGCATAATCCACACATTCAATAAAATCCATTCTCAAGAGGTAAAACTTACTTCAATATATAAGCTTTGGGGAGGCTTCATATCCTGTGTTATGTCCAAACCTTCATTTCCTCCCAATGACCTCATGTAAGTAGCAAGGGACTTCTTATAACAATTGAACCATTCTATCTGAAAACAGAAAAATGGTCTTTTTACCAAGTGACAAAGAAAACAAGCTTGCCAACATTGTGTAATCGTGACTTCAAACAGCACATACGCCCATGTAGATCATGAGTGTGGCATTCCTGTATTTATATAGCGAACATTAATGGTTGTCTTCTACGAGTCAGGAACTGTCTGTGCACTTAGGATGGAGCATTCAACCAAAACAGACAAAATTCTTGTTATCACATAGCTTACAAACCAGTAGACCTAAGCACAGATCTAAAAAAACCATTCAACCAGAAACAACACTACGAAAAACACATGATTCAGTTATGGTCGCTTTAAATACTGCACGGACTCTTTTTATAAGAATGGAACAACATGCTTGAGCAGACAATGCAAATGTCCCCAAAGAGAAGGAAGGACAAGCAAAATGAGGAGTGCACACAATAGAAGATAGTGAGGCTTACTTTGGAATTCAGTTCTAAGTTGTATCTGACAAGGGTAAACCTTTATCACATGTAAAGTGGCGCAAGAGGTCACATTATTTTACGACTGCATTTGTAGGAAAGTCAGTCATCGGAATTCTATAAATGTAAAAAAGTAGATTAAGAGTTGCCAAAGGGCTGGGGGAAGGAAATAATAATAAAAGGCATTTGTTATTTTTTAAAGTCTATTATGGTTAGGGTGAAAGTTTACAGAGAAAACTCATGTTTTATACAATAATTTATATATATTTTGTTTTGTGACATTAGTTGCAATCTCCTCAGAATCTTATTTATGTATAATTACAGAAAGGTAGGCAAAACAAAGATGTACAGGTTAATGACATTATTAAGAAACAGCCTGGTCAAGGAGTAACACATCCTCAGCCCCAAAATGGAGACTTATCATTTTGTTCCATTCTGAAAATTTTACATTATCACCCAAGAATGCATCCCTAAAACACTAGTTTAGTGCTGTTCATTATTTGTACTTTAAATAGATCCACACAGTATTTATTATTTTGTGACAAATTTCTTTCACTAAACAGATTTTGGATTTCTGAAATTCTACTTTAAAGTGATGAAGAGCAAGGATGTCACACTTTGAGGACTGAGCAATGCCATGGGATTTTCCATTGACCTTAGCCATGGGATTTTCCATTGCCTCATAAGCATATGAAAGTTGGACAACAATTAATAAAGACCAAAGAATAGATGCCTTTGAATTAGCATGTTGGCAAAGAACACCGAAAGTACCATGGACTGCTAACTGAACAAACAAATCTGTCTCGGAAGATCACAGCCAGACTGATCCTTGGAGATGAGTATGGCAAGACTTGTCTCACAAGTTTTGGGCATGTTTTCAGGAGACCAGTCCTTAGAAAACGACACAATACTTGGTACAGTGCAAAGTCAGTGGGAAAAACAAAAACAACTCAAGGAGATGAATTGATACGGTAACTCAACAATGGGTTCAAACATAACAATTGTGAGGATGCAGAGTCCAGTAGTACTTCATGCTGATCTAGACAGGGCCACTATGAGGCGGAACTGACGAGAAGGCACCCACCACTACTATGTTGGTTAGTATTGGGTTATGTGTTGGCTAAAGCCAAGGTCAACAGTTTGACTCAACCAGTTACACCTAGGGAGAAAGGGGATTTCTGCTCCTATAAAGAAATACAGCTTCAGAAACCTAAAGAGCCAGTTCTACTTTGCTCATCCTTAAGGATTGTTAAAAGTCAATGGCAGTGGGTGTTTTACACAATTAATGTATGTATGTATGGATTGTGATAATAGTTGTATGAGCCCCAATAAAATGATTTTTAAAAAAGAAATTATGACATAAGATTATCTCTCTCTAAAGTGTCTTGGAGTCTCTAACTTGTAAACTACTATTTGTCTACCTTCATGGAAAAAAATAATACACTAATCTTTGTTAAAGATGGCATCACCTATCCCTTATCGGTGAGTTCAAAGTGAAATGTTCACATATAGAAACTGAATTTCGGTTTATGCTCTGAGAAGGAAAAGGCAGAGGCAGTGATTCTCTCCATAGACTAGACCTTGTAGAGACTCTATTAACACCGAATTTGGACCCCAGCTATAAGGGATTTCCATTGAACTCAAGGTCAAAATGAAGTCTAAAGTATGGAAATCTAATCTCAAGACTAACATTATAATTGTTAATTATAATTTTCTGGTTCTAAAATCAGCATCTTGAAGTCTTACTTGTGTGCCTTGTCATGACTACCTTGTACTAAACTAAAAAAGTTTATGCACGACAAGTTCATGTATTTATGTTTAAAATAAAATCCTCATCTATTGGTTACTTAAATTTTAAGATAAAATCCTACAAGAACTATTACTCTTAAACACTCTATGTTTTTAAAAAAATACTATAGCTATTGTTATTAGAGAAAGAACATGTTCTGTTCATTTCACCATAATAAAGAGGCACCCCTCAAGTCCACTTAATGTAAGATTCCGGCACAAAGACCATGGAAAAAGAACCTGAAAAATTAACTGGTAACGTAATTATTTAGTAGTTCCCTCAAGAAGCTGAGGTACTTTGTTTCTTTCTCCAGAACATGAACAGAATAAAAATAAAGCATGGAAATGTACTTAGCAATCCAAGATCAGAGGAGGCAATGGTATTAGAGATTAAAACCTGAGCAGACTGCGGATGACAGTGGAAGCCCAAACTCCATTTGCACAGTTCCCACACAGATTAAGCCTCCAGTGAATCTCCTTAGACCATGAACAAAGAATGGAAATAGTCTTGTTATACACTGAGTGCATTGGAAAGTAGATTAACACAGATAATTTTTAACGTTATTGTTTTTCTCTCTTTTGGTCCCTTTTAAATTTGTTCTAGTTTTTATATTTTCTTTTGGATTGAGGGCTGTTTTTTTTGCATATGATTTTCTTTCTTTTTTTTTTGGAGTTTTCAGTGGTTTATTGAGCATTCAATATTTTGCCATGATGACTTAGGATAGTTAGGTGTTTTTTTTTATTTTGTGTTTTACATTTTATTAGGGGCTCATACAACTCTTATCACAATCCATACGCATATGATTTTCTTTAAATAAAATCTAGGATAGGACTTAGTTACTGTGAAGACTATAAATGGATTAAGTTTCTTTGGGTTAGGACAGGGCAGGCTGGGGCAAATGGTGAGTTTAAGACTGAAGAAAATGTTCTAAAATTGATGGAGATCATAACTGCACAGCTCTTTTTAATATATTTAAACCACTGGGTTGTGTGGTATATGAATTATGTCAATTAAACTCAAGTTAAATTTTTTAAATGCAGTTAGCAAGTAAATTGTTTATAAAACTCATGGCAAATTTACTGAATACATGCCGTGGCAATTACATTATATCCTGTCAGCCTGTCAATAAAATTGCAGCTTGATGACCTCATTTTGAGGCATGACAGAAATAAGTAGCTCAATGGAGATCAAACCCAGTCTCTCTGCCTTCCTTTTCTGCGCTGAGACAGTCAGAGAGCTGGAGGAGACCCGTGCCAACACTGAAATGCATACACTGCCACTGGATCCACAAGACCTTCTACCCACTGGCCTGCGATATTCCTGCATTTGGCATCATTACATATACTGTGAATCTAAAGAGGAATTTATCGACTAGTACCGAACATATAGGCTAATATCGGACTTAGGAACTTGATCTGAACTGGGCTGAGATGTTTTCTCAATATATAATTGCTCTTTTATATAAAGTTCTTATACACATGAGTGTATGACTGTTCCTCTAGTCAACCCAGACTAACACTTTCTTTCATAAGTGATATACTATACCAAACTCACACAATAACAGCATTGATCACATTCCGTTCTATGCTATGTTCCAAATGGGCAGCCTTAATCATCCTGTAACAACCCTGTTAATACAGCAGTTCTCAACCTGTGGGTTACGACCTCTTTTGGGGTCAAAGGACCCTTTCACAGGAGTCACTTAAGACCATTGGAAAACATGTATTTCCAATGGTCTTAGGAACCAAGTCACTGCTCCTCTATCCATCTCCAGGAGGGTCTGCCCACATACGAGTACGCAGCGTAATGACATAATCAGACAACCCCATCACATTCAACTTGTACAAATAAAGGTGGATGTGACAGGGTTGGCACCACAATGTGTTTATGTGGACAAGTCACACATGCGTAGAGAGCAGCTGCTGTGTTAAAAGCAGCTACTGTGTTAAAAGCAGCGACAGTGTTAAAAGCAGCAGTATTGGTGGTAAATGACACTTCATGAATTATTATTTCTGGGTAAAATCATAAACTACTGCAAAATATCGATATCTGTACCATGGGAACTTTATCTGGATGCTGATTGGTCTTTTTATATTCAGCTGTGGTTGATGTGAATACTGCTCCTTGTGATAGTAACAGGTATGTAAAAACACAACATAGAGAATGTTAAATCATAGGAAATTTTAATAAACTGTATTGACTAAATTGTGCCATGTATCATCTTTAGTACTATTTTTTTTTAAATAAGAAATTTAAACAAGACGCTTGACTTGAAGGGAAAACTATCTAGGCTTCATTGAGAGTAATTTACGCCTACTTAAAGACAGATTGCCCTACATGTAATAGCTACATACAAAAATGTTATAAAACTGTCCTTGGTTTTACAATGATAAATGAAAAACATAAAAATTCTTCAATCGAACAAGGCATGCAAGGATTTTTTTCATGTCATTTTTTTTGTTTTTGTTAAACAGTGAGAGCAAAATAACCTACTGAAATACAAAGAGAGAAGCTGAATGAGCAAGCCACTGATGGAGAAGGGGAGCTTTCACAGAACCAGTGTTTTCCCCATCCCATCTCCACCTGATGTTGATCAAAACATACCATTGGTGATTTAGTAAACGAATAAATAAACAAAGGGAAAAATTTAATATGCTTGTGTACATGCACCAGTTACTTTGTGTACAATAAAGGAATGAGGAAGGGGAAATGAAATAAAGAGAAAACTATACTGTAGTTGTCAGGAGGTGGTGGAATCAAACTGTGGTTTTCTAATCGAGAATGGATTCTTGGTCGGCTGGAAGAGAGTTCTGGAGGAAAGGAGCAGGCTCCCTTAGAAGATGCCTCCTTTCTGCTGCTGGAACACATCAATTGTATCTTCATCCTCCGTTTCCAACTGTGCAGGTGTGTCTGTTTCATTGATTGGCTGTCTGTCGAATCAAATCAGATCTGACTCATTGACAAACCCTGTTCACAATAGGCTTCCATTAGCTTACTAAGTGGGTGTGCCTCTGAATCTTAAACTGCACCACAGAACCATCCTGCCCTACCACCTTCAAGTTAATCTGATCATTGTTCTCAGTCTTGACTCCTCCCTTGAGTTTTTTGTTGGCCAGGGTGAATGCTGAAGTCTTCTCAAAAGAGGTACCAGGTCCGCACCAAACGAGCACACAGGCAGCTGCAGGAACAGCAGGAGGAGGTGGCAGTGGTGGAGGAGGGAGAGCCATCTTTTGTATTATTAAAGCTATGGTTATATATTATTTTCATTAGCCAACCATCCCATGACAATGGATCATGTAGAAGAACGTTAAGAAAAGATAGTGAGGATTTTTTATGGTATGGTTTTACTTCAATGACAGCAGGAACTGAGAAACTACAATGTCTTACTTGTTGTGAAGTTCTATTAGTTGAATCTATGAAGCTGAACAAACTAATATGCCATTTTGATAGCAAATATCCGAGCTTTGCTGGCAAGGATACCAACTATTTTAAAAGCAAAGCTGATGATAAACTCAAGAAAGCCAGACTTGACACTGGTGGCAAGTACCACAAACAAAACGTAGCAGTCATTGAAGTTTCATATTTGGTGGCACTCAGAATCACCAGCGCTATGAAACCCTACACCATTGCTGAGGATTCACTGTTGCCAGGGGCCAGTAAATTGTTCGAGTTATGATCAGAGATGAATTTGTTACAAAATTGAGCGCAATTTTCTTATCAAATGACACTGCCTGCAGAAGAATAGCAGACAAGGCTGCTGATATTCTTGATCAGATAATCCAGGAAAGTAAATCTGCTCCACTTCCAATATTTAGCATCCAGCGTGATGAATCTACAGACGTTGCAAACTGTTCACAGTTACTGTTTACCTGAGGCATATTAATGATGGCGACTTTAAATATGAGTTTCTTTTTTTGCAAACCTCTTAAAATGGCAACTACTACACGTGATGTATTTGATAGTTGGTTCATTCTGAAAGAGCATAAGATCTCTTGGGAAAAGGTTTGTGGTGTTTGCAGATGATGCTCCACTATGCTAGGATGTCAATCTGAATTTCAACGTTTGGTACTGAGTCACCGAAAGTCACCGGAACTCACTGTATAACTCATCAGAAAATATTAGCAACAAATACACGGCCAAAAGAGTTACAAGAAGTAATGAGAAGCATCATAAATTCTGTCAATTTTGTAAAGGCAAGCACTTTAAACAGTCTACTGCTTTCGCAACTGAAGTGAGACGGTTGTCCAGAGGAAAAGTTTTAAAAGGTGTTTTTGAGCATGGTGATGAACTCAAAACGTTTTTTATCAGAAAACATGACCGCAGTTCAAAGCATTTTGCAGCGATAAAAGTGAGATACAGAAAATAGTTTGATTGCCATCTTTGCCATCTTGAATGAGTTACAATTTATTACTGCAAGGACAAAATGCAACATGCCTTGATTTATCTGAAAATATCTGACCATTCCAAAGGAAACATCAGCTTTGGGGGAAAAAATTGGATGAAAATAAAATTTACCAAAAAAATAATAAAAAGAAAATAAAATTTACATGCCTACCCTATCTGTTTTCTTTGAAGAACATGACACTGAACCAGACAAAAGGATTACAATTTCTGTGAAAGAACACTTGCATATGCTTGCAGATGAAATTTCATCGTACTTTCCAAATCTACCCGACACCTCATTTGCACTTGCCATAAGCCCATTTGCAGTCAAAGTTGAAGATGTTCCTGAGATAGCACAAGAGACGTTTATTGAACTAACAGCGATGCAGCGAGAACTGATTTCTCTACAATGCCAGTTACAAAATTCTGGATCAAGTGTTTGCAGTCAGGTCCTGTTCTGTCGGAGACTGTGTTGCACCTTTTTCTTCCATTTCCAACAACTTATCTTTGTGAAACAGGGTTTTCCAGCTTGTTTGTTATCAAGTCTAAATAAAGAAGTAGATTTGTTGTGGAAGATGATCTTGTGCTCTTGCAAAGACTGTCTGGAGAATTTCTGATCTAGTGAGAAAGAAACTATCTCAACCTTCTGGCTTTTTACGCACACTGTCGCAAAATGTAGCAATGTAGTTCACTATTGTTATATTAAGACTGTTACTCATGCTACACCATGCTTCAAGACAAAATTTCATTTATTTATAATTAGAAATCAGTATTTCACAAGATATAATTACCTATTTTTGTGATTAATCACTATGCTTTAAATATGTTCAATTTGTAAACTAAAAATATATCCTACATATCAGATGTTTACATTATAATTCACAACAGTAGCAAAATTACAGTTATGAAGTAGCAACAAAAATGATTTTAAGATTGGGGATCACCACAACATGAGGAACTCTATTCAAGGGTCGTGGCATTAGGAAGGTTGAGAACCAAGGCTGTAGTAGGACACACTATGACCCCATTTTGTAAATAAAGGAGTGAACACAGAGCAATGAGGTTACTTGCCCAAGATTAGAAAGCAGTGTCAGGAGTTGAAACCAAGTGTTCTGACTCTAATGTTCTATCTTGAAATACTGGTCTAGCACCCTACCTTCAGTGACAAATACTCATCTTATTCTGAATATTTATTCATGCTGACTAGAAAACTACATATCTCCTAAGAATAATGTCGGCTTTTCAACTCCACTGATGAATCACTAATAAATAAAAGAAACTCCTTTTTTTATTGTTTGTCAGTTTTCCCTGTAGCACTAGAATTACTTACTACTACTCCCTTCCAGGAGGGTACCCCAGTGGCAGTTGCCACATTTGTCACTATTAATGGAAAGGTTGGCAATTTGAATCCACTTAGCTACTCTGTAAGAGAAAAATATGGCAGTTGGTTTCCATAAAGATTGATAGTGTATATGGATTATGTGCCAAATAAGACAGTTCAAAACAAAAATAATGTATAGCCTTATAAACCTCTGAGGCAGTTTTAGTCACAATCGACTTGAGAGTAATGAGTTTGGTTTTATACTTCCCATGCCTATCGCAGTAAGTACTAACTGCTTAAAAAACGCTGAAAACTTATTGCTGAAAAGGTGATCAAATCATGGATCAAATGATAGCAACTCAAAAGATTAGCTAGGAATCTTGGAGTAGTAAGCTTATGCTAGTGAGGAATAACTCAGAAAAGTATGGTAAGAATGGTTGCTTAATTCAAAAAGTATGTGTCAATAAATTATATATACAAACTGCTGAGTTAGTAGTTTATATTTACCTCTACACATTCTCACAAACAAAATATAGAAAATTTACAGAAAACAGAGAAATACCAGTAAACATCATTGTAGAAAAAAAAAGCCAGGATCTCAGTATTTTCCCAAAATCATTAACTTGAAAAAGTGCTAACTTACTTCTTCAGCAGACATGTGAAATCGTAAAGCATTAGGCAACACACTGCCATATTCCCACCTAAGTGCACGAATCCGCAGTAACCGGTCATACCTAGGACATTGAGAGTATTAGCATAGAAACAAGCAGGAAATCAGACACTGTTCTATCAGTAAGGACTCAAGGATCTTATCAACTAAACTGTCATTTGTGGATTTTTTTTTTTTAAGATTCTGATGCAAATAGATCTACTCTAAGAAGACATCTTTGGGACTACCAGAAATCGGGAATAGGAACTGGGCTGATGCCCCTAGCACTGTTCATTGTCGTAACTGTGATGGTGACACAGCAGTAATGTGGAAAAAGATCAGAAAGGCCCTTATTTCTTAGAGATGTATCCTAAAGTATATAGTGGTAAAATGTTATCTGATGTTTAGTACTTAGTTTTAAGTAGCCTAACATACATATGTCATAAATTATGGAAAATGTATTGTTAAATTTATAAGACAACTCCAGGAGCTTCACTATATTATTCTCTCTGCTTTCAAGAATAGTGCAATCTTTTACAATACAAATTTTAAACTGGAAAAACGAAATTAAAATGCTTACATTAAATCAAACTTAAAAGAAATAACTCACTGCCACATGGAGTTGTTTGACTCATACTGACACTGTAAGGACAGGATAGAAGCGCACCAGTGAGTTTCTGAGATTGTAACTCTTTTTTAAGAGTAGAAAGCCTCATCTTTTCCCCGCAGAACAGCTGGTGGTTTTGAAATGCTGTTTCTTGTTAACAGTCCAGCGCATAAACACTGAAAACACTCTCACTTCCATCAAGCCAATGCTGACTCATAGCAAACCCCTGTGGGTTTCCGAGATTGTAATTATTTACAGGAATAGAAACACGGCCTTTTCCCCTCGGAACTACTAGTGGTTTTGAACTGTGGACCATGTAGATCACAGCCCAACAAGTAACCATGCTACCAGGGCTCCATGCATAACCACAGAGATAAATAAATCTGAGATCTGTTGCTATCAACCAGAAACTTAATTGAGAAACCCCATGGAAAACTCTTCTTTGTTTCCTGCTACTACAAGTAAAATCACAGCAGCTTACAAGTACGCAATAGTGCAGCGTCGATTTCTTAACAAAGAACAGTGCCGAAATTTGATGGTTGGTATCAAATTGCTTCTTCCGTCTGATTTTGCTTCATTACTAGGAAGAGAATTAAAGAGAAAATGGATAAATACACTGCAGAACAACAAAAATTTTTAAGTTTTATTGACATGTAACAATTCACATCAAACAATTCAATAGTTATTAAGAATT
Organism: Tenrec ecaudatus; assembly: GCF_050624435.1. Taxonomy (NCBI): domain Eukaryota; kingdom Metazoa; phylum Chordata; class Mammalia; order Afrosoricida; family Tenrecidae; genus Tenrec; species Tenrec ecaudatus. The sequence continues at coordinate 431,390 of NW_027459057.1, read as the reverse complement.
GTACAAAAAACTGTACAATTACCACTACAATCAATTTTAGAACATTTTCTTATTTCTTGTACTCATTGTTATTAGCTTCCTGTTTCCCACCAACCACCCCTACAATCCCCACAAGAAACCATTAAATCCAGTTCCTGGCACTACAGAACCAAAAAAATTAATTTTTCCATGATATTTTTCAAAGGACTGATACACGTACACATTTTTACCTATTTGTACGTAACAGTTTACCTAAGCAAATTGTGCTGCTTCTACTTCAGAACTTTTATTTACACATTACAAGATTAAAGTAAGAAAAAGCCAAGTTAACTAACTTGTCAATGCAATGATACTATAATAATTTAATCTCCTTTAACCAGTTGGTATTGTACAGTTTTGCACACTGATTGCTTTCTATTATTTCAAAAAACAAGTGTCCTATTTGTTCACTGAGGTAAGAGAAAACCTGACATCATGGCCCGAAGAAGGTGGTCTTACATGATGTTTCTATTGTATGAGCACTCCGCTTCTAGGAGCACTTCCGAATCCTCACCACACTACTGTAGCTGGACATGGAGTCAGCAGTTTATTCATTCAACAAATATTTGCTATTTCCCCATCTATATTTTTTACTATACTTTAGGGTTTTTTCATATACAGAGGAAGTAGTTTCACCCTATAAAATGCACATCTTCTTAGACACTTGATATGGATCACATTTTAAAACCAGAAGAACAAAAGGAGTAAGTATCTACTTTAGCATTTTAAAGCAATTAGATGAATATAAAAAGGGTCCACCATGCTTTGTTCCACATAATGCACTAGGCCCTGAAAACAGGAAAAATGCACACCCTGTGCTGTTAGGTTTTTCTATCTGCTGTCACTCTATGGGTACCAGATTATGGTCTACATTGTACAAACTAAGCACAAATACACCTAATACCAAGTACTTAAAAACATACATCAAATGTCCTAAAAAAATCACATTTAAAGGTGGGAAAATAAAAAGATTTCTTTTGATATATAATTTAACCAGACATTGCTTACAGTGATTGTTTTCTCAGAAGGACATCAGAAAGATGGGGGACAAATTTTTAAAACAAGAATTTACAAGTGTTATGAATACAAGAAAGTAGTTCAAAGTGGAACACATCCTGGCCCACCAAGCCCTGAGGACGATATTTCCACTCAGAGAAGTCAAAGCACAGAGAGGACCATATGGCCAGTCCACTATGAGACACGATGTACCTCACTGACCCATAGTGCTACCAGGGGACAACACTGGAAACACAGTGTGGGAACTGTGCCCAATCTGACCCCATCACACTGAGGCAAAACACTAAGAGCCATGCAACAGAACAGCAAAGGAAGCAGAGCAAAGAAGTCTTGAGGGAGTACAAAAAATAGACTTTGGGGCCAGAGTGTGCCACCCCATCAGACTCAACTGGAAAACACTCCTAAAGGTCAACAAACAGACCTTGAACTATTTACAGGCTTTTCTTTTTTTTTTTTGTCTTTTTTTGGTTTTCTTTTGTTGCTTCGTTTTGCTCTGTCTTGTTTTTTGTGCATATTATTATCTCTGCAATTCTATCTAGAAAAAATAGGCGGGATAAACAATCTGAAGGAGAAAACAACGGACTGCTGGTTCTGGGGAGATATGGGAGCAGGGGAGGCGGGGGTGGGGGGAAAGGAAGTGGGTGTTAACAAACCTAGGGACAAGGGAACAATAAGTGATTCAAAATCAATGGCCAGGAGGGTGCAGGAGGCCTGGTAGGGCTTGATCAAGAGCAGTATAACCTAGAGGAATTACTGAAATCCAAATGAAGACTGAGCATGATAGTGGGACAAGAAGAAAGCAAAAGGAAATAGAGGAAAGAATTAGGAGTCAAAGAGTATTTAAAGGTCTAAATACAGGTGTGTACATGCCAATATTTATGTATGATGATGGAGAAGTAGATCTAATGTGCATGTATTTATAGGTTTAGTATTAAAGGACATTGGGACTCTACTCAAATACTCCCTCAATGCAAGAACACTTTGTTCTATTAAATTGGCATTCCATGATGCTCACCTTCCCTACATGATTGCTGAAGACAAAACAGGTGCATAAGCAAATGTGAAAAAGAAAGCTGATCGTACCAGCTATCAAAAGATATGGCCTCTGGGATCTTAAAAGCTTGAAGATAGAGACCCACATGGATGAAGCACACTAACCTGTGTGATCACGAGGTATCTATAGGAACAGGTACCAGTCATCAAAGAACAAAAAAAATCATCATTGTGAATGAGGGGGAGTGCGGAGTGGAGACTCAAAGTCCATCTGTAGGCAAGTAGACATCCCTTTACAGCAGGGTCACAGGGAGGAGACGAGCCAGTCAGTGTGCAGTATAACACTGATGAAACACGCAACTTTCCTCTAGTTCTTTAATGCTTCCTCCCCCAATTATCATGATCTCAATTCTACCTTACAAATCCGGGTAGACCAGAGGCTGTACACTGATACAGATAAGAGGCGGAAACACAGGGAATCCAGGGCAGATAAACCCTTCAGGATCAATGAGTGCAGCAATACCAGGAGGGTAAGGGGAAGGTGGGGGAGAAAAGAGGAACCAACGATCCACATATAACCCCCTCCCTGGGGGTGGAAAACAGAAAAGTGGGTGAAGGGAGATATTGGACAGTGTAAGACATGACAAAAATTTTATAAATTATCAAAGTTTTGTGAGGTAGGGAGGGAGGGAGAAGAAGGGTAAAAAATGAGCGGATACCAAAGACTCAAGAAGAAAGAAAATGTTTTGAGAATGATGATGGCAACAAATGTGCTTGACATAATAGATGGATTTATGGATTGTGCAAAGAGTTAGTTATACAAGCCCCCAATAAAAGGATTTAATAAAATAAATAAACCTAACCAAACTCACTACCAAAAAAAAAAAAAATTTCCTGTATCCATTGCTGGTAGGAATGTAAAATGGTATCGCTAATGTAGGTAGTAGTGTCGCAGCTCAACAAAAATCTGATCTACTACACCCAGATTTGAAAAGACATGCAAACAGACTTGTACACCAACATTCCTTGCTATACTATTTGCAATGGGTGAAGATAAGAACCACCTAATGCCCATGAATAGGAAAATGTGATATATATGTGTACACACTACTGCTGCTGCTGATGTTACTCAGCCAATCGGAGAAATGAAGAATTGGCACAATCTACAATATGGATGGGACTCGATGTCATTAAACTAGTGAAAGAAGTCAACCACAGCACGGGACTTGGTTTCAATCTCTTGCCACCAAGAACAGTGGCCCAGAACTACCAGTCTGTTTTAATGCTTCTTTGCTTTTTATGGCAGGTGTGGCTCTGCTGTTGTAAATATTATTGGAACGTTTGCCCTATCACCAACTCCTGTTGTTTCTGTAAATAGTGCTCAGTCACTTAAAGGTTTAATTTACACAAGTCAACAATTCATGTATTGCAGTTCATAGCTGGCCCATACTTGTATAATTTCCCTTTCTCAACAATGTTCTAAATTCTGTAACATTGGCTAAACTAATGACACCATCAAAGTGTACCGGCTACACATTAGACTCCTAAGTGAAACATCAGCAGTTTAAAGTCACCAGCCAAGTCTGTGGGGGAAGGATGAGGCTTTTTACTCCTGTGATGATGTGCAGGCTGGGAGACTCACAGGACAGTTCTACCCTGCCCTATAAAGTTGTCATGAGTCAGCAAGGGGATGATAATTGATAATGTTCTGTAACATAAAATGACAATGATGTCTCTTAGGTGAACCAGAGTCATTTATAAACCATGAGTGGATTTTAGGCTTGTACTTAATTCTAGTCCCAATCTAAGAACAGCTAGTTCTTATGACATGGTCCTGCTTGGTGGTTGCCCTCATGAAGAAATCACTGAAGATATGAGTCTACAGCAAAATGTGGTGAAGAACCTAGATGGTGCCCAGCTATTAGAAAAAATAGTGTTGGGGATTTTAAAGGTTTGTTTTCAAACAAGCAGCCATCTAAGTGGGGTGTCACATGGAAGGAGCACATCAGCCTGTGTGAACATAATCCAAATCTAAAGGCTGGAATGATATCAAAGCTTAAATTGTGAACAATTGGTTTGTAGAAGGCTATGGTTGTCAGTGGAAGCCCAAAATCCATTTAGAGGGTCCACAAAGAGATCAAGCCTCTTGTGAATTCCCTCTCGTTATAGCTGAGGGATGTGAAGAGCTCTATTATCAGACACTGTAAATCAATATGTCAGACATAGATCAAAATGCAGTATATCTTATTTGATTTTCCTTTGGACCCATTTTAAAGCTGTTTCAATTTAAAAAAAAAGTGAAGGGAAAATACTCATGAAGCAAACCCTTGGAGCCTCACTGTGACCATGGACGAGGGGTGGAGGGCCTCGCTAGCATGCAGAGCGCAGTGGATTCCTGCGGATGCGGTTAGGTTCAAACTCAGCACCCCACCATTTGCTCTCCCTTATGAGCCATCTAAATGTGTTCTAGTTCTTAAGATACTTGTAGCTTTCTTTTGACTGAGGTTTTTGTTTTACTTTCATAGTCTTGTTAGTGTTGTTTTTATTGTTTTCACTGTTTTTCTGTATATAAAATCCAAGATAGGTGAATCAGAGGCAGTAACTGGATTCATGGTTCCTTGGGGCAGGGCAGGGGAGGTGGGGAGGAAATGGGGAGCTAATAACAATGAGTCCAAGAATGAAGAAAATATCTAAACCTGATTATGGTGATGATTCTACAACGATATGTGAATTATATACCAATAAACTGTTAAAAAGTCCATCGCAAATTATATAATTAAATGGTTCAATCATATTAAGAAGAGTTGTACAATCATTACCACAATCGAATTTAGAACATTTTCTTCCTTCTTGTACTCACTGTTATTATTGTACTCACTTCCTTCAAACCGCCCCGGCCACAACTCAGGAACCATTAATCAAGATACTGTCTCAATAGATATACCTACCCTAGATTTCATATACACTAAAACATTTAAAAACAGCAAAAAACCTACTAAAAATAACAAAGTAAAACAAAAGTATCCCAACTGAAAAGATAGAAAATATAAAAAACTAAAATCAATTTAAAATGGGTCAAAAAGGAGATCAATGGCTATGGTGCTAAATTTTAAAGGAATTGCATCTGCAATAATCCACTTTCCAATGCACTCTGCATAACAGCAAGGCTAACCACAACACTTGTCTATGCTCAGAGAGGACTCACAGAGCTTTATCCATACATATTTCCCCTGCACTTTGTTTTTACTGAAGTAAAATGGGTCAAAACAGAGGTCAAATGATATCATGCTTTATTGTAATCATCTCTATAACACTCTCTGTCTGATAGCAAGACTACTGACATCCTTCAACTGAGGCAGAGAGGATTCACTGGAATCTTAAACCACTTGTGTGGAACTTGCAAATGATTTTGGATTTCCACTGTCATCCATATCCTTCTGCAAATCAGGTGTTCACAATTTAAGCTCTAATACTATTCCCTCCTTCATATTTGAGTTTTAATTATTCACACTCCTCTGGTCACAAAGGCTGATGTGCTTCTTCCATGTGGACTTAGGTGACATTTCACTCAGAAGGCTGCTTGTTGAAAAATAAGACCCCCATGCGCCATTCTTTCTAAAAATCATACCATCTAAATTTCTTTACTACACTTTGCTATAGCATCCATATCTTCAGTGAGCATCAAAAAGGGCCAAGTCACAAGAACTAATTCTCATATTGGGCTAGAATTAAATGCAAGTCTAAATCCCATTCATGTTATCTATGGTTTACGTACATCTCTGGTTAATCTTAAGAGACATCATTGTAATTTTATATTAGAGAACATTATCAATCACCCCCAGGGGCACATGGCAATTCTATTGATAGTGTGAACTTTTTGATTAAAGAATCTATAAACGAATGCTGATCAAAAGGGAAAAATTCAAAATTGAATTTCAAATTACCAAGAACTCTAGACTTTCTAGAGCCACGTAAACTGGAAAAACCCAAGTCCTAAAATAATCCTCAAACCAAAAATATCCTCCAAAGTGGGTCACTCCACAAAGAGGTGGGATATGGGATAAGACCATCCACCTGAGGGTCTACACCAAGACAAGGCTGGGGCAAATCCCCACAGAAATGAAAGAACCTTGCCAGGAAATCAAGTTTAGGCCAGGGGAGAGGAACATCACTGATAGTTCTGTTGGCGAGCATGGTAGGTGATTGGGGAGAAATATCCTCACATTGGGAAGGGGTGCTAAACAATGATTGTAGGGAACCTATAGGGACAGATTTTATGTTCCTGGGTAAATATGTCTCTAGCCAAAGCTCAATAAAACATGCCATGGACTAAACACCAAGATGTCACTGGATGCTGACCTTGTGATACGGTAAACCTTGTGGTCAGCATGGCATCACTCGGGCTACACAAGCGCTTAACACAGAGGCCCAGCAGAATGAACTGAGCCTGGCCTCAAAGGTGCCTGTACCCTTGGACTGAGGACTGGGGTGCTTAGATAGAAGAGGAAGCAGAGTGGCTGCCCTGGACCTGTGGAAGTGATGGTCATTGGACCTTGGGGGGAACCCCATTTGGTTGGAGTCCATCAAAAGGGACTCAGAATCACCATATATTTAGTACCTTGATGCTCCCCTCTCAGTGATATGACTGGCTTTGATCTGTTGGGCAGGGATTTAAACTTGGAAGAATTGATCCAGGATGTTTCCCCTGGCATCGATCCCCCCTGCTTAGGGTAAACAGAATTCAACTGAATATGAGATCTAACTGTGTGGAGCAACAACTCATGGGTTTCGGCTCAAGTTAGAACTGTACTTGCAGACTCCTCAAACCTACAGCAGAATGATGTGTCATCGGAAAACTTGATGGTGTTGCCAGTGCAATCATCTTATACTCCAGGGGGAATGATTGACAATGTGTTACTTTTCTGTTTCTATGGGTTTTTTTCCTTGCCTTTCATTTGCTTGTTTTGTTTGTGTTTGTCTTTAGTTGTCTGCTAGTTGTTTTGTTGCTGTTGTTGGGGTAGTTGGTCTTACAGGGTATTAATTTGTCATAGTATGGCTGTCAAAGTAAACCCGAGCTATGCATATCCCAGGGACAAGCAGACGGATTCTGGCCCCAATTTAACTTTAGTCCCAATCCAAAGACAGTTAGTTTGGATAACATGGCCTTGCCCACCTCATGTAATGATCACTGAAGATAAGGGTGCTATAGCTAAGTGTGGTGAAGAAAACAAATGGTGCTCACTATCAATCGGAATAGTGTGTGGAGTCTTAAATTCAAACAAGTAGTCATCTAAACGAGGAGTGAACTATGTCCACAAAGAAGAAGCACACCAGCTTGCGTGACCCAAAGGCACGCAAAACAAAATTCAAAAATGACAAAGGGAAAAGTATCAGAGCCCAAATTTCGAAGACCCAATTTATAGAATGCTATAGAAGATAGGGGGGCCCCAAACCCATCTGCAGAGTATCTAGTCAGATTAAGCCACCAGCAGATCCCCTCTAGTCACAGGAAAGTGTCTCAAACAGCTTTTCTATCAGATAGAGATCATTGTAAGTGTGATTATGCTGGAATGAACTGGATACATGGTCAGATGACCTCCCTTCTAACCTGAAATTGTTCTTGGTCAGTGGTTTTCAACCTTCCTAATATACATTTACTACAGTCCCTCATATTGTGGTGACCCCCCCAACCATAAAATTATTTTTGTTGCTACTTCATAACTGTAATTTTGCTACTGTTATGAATCGTCATGTAAAACCTGATAAGCAGGAAGTATTTTCACTGTTACAATTTGAACACAATTAAAGCAGAGTGATTAATCACAAAAACATTTTCTATTGTGAAAGACTAATTTCTAACTACAAATGAAATTAATTTTGTTGTAAAGCATAGTGTAGCATGGGTAACAGTTTTCACGCCAGTTACTCGTATGTGGGCATATCTGCATATGGGCAGCCCTGCCTAGAGACAGCTAGAGGAACAGTGTCTTGGTTCCTAAGACCATTGGAAATGTGTTTTCAGGTCTTAGGTGACTCCTGTGAAAGGGTTGTTTGACCCCCAACGGGTAGTAACCAACAGGTTGACAACTGCTGTTTAGGTGAGAGCATTTCTTGCTTGTTCTAAGACAAGGTGGTCTTTTCTTTCTTACTCATTATTTGTAATTTTATCTCTAAAGAATTGATTGTGTTAATGATTATGTAAGTCTTCTTGATATGACTGAACTATTGAATTGTGTGATATATGTGGATTAAGTACCAATAAAACTGTTTTAAAAAAGGCTCAGAAACCCACACAGGCAGTCTATCCTGTCCCATAGAGTCACTATGAGTCGGCATTGACTCAATGGCAGTGAGCTTGGTTTGTTTTTTGACCAAATCACAGGGCACTATTACTTTGTCTTACAGCTCAAATTCTTCACTGTGCCAAATCCCAGGCTGAACTTTTACTATCTGTAAATCTAGAAACCTTTTGAGCTTTCTGCAGCACTAGTTCTGTATAAACTCCACTCCAACTATGAATAATCTCTACTGCGCCGATACTCAAACCAAACTCTGCCAGTGAGTTGATTTCCACCCAAAGCAGTTCTGCCCATAGGACAGGGTAGAACTGCCCCTCTGGATTTTTAAGACTGTCACTTTATAGGAGTAGAAAGCTTCATCTTTCCTCCTCAGAGTAGCTGATGGTTCCAAACAGCTGATCTTGCAGTCAGCAGCCCAACATGTAGCTATCATGTTGTCTATTGTCTATACTGCCTACTATATATTGTCTATTCTCTTTACTCAATGCATTAAAACATCTATTAATTTTTTTAAAAAGTAAAATGTATGTATTCCACTTTGTTAGTGCTTTTATTCACTTGTATCTCAATTTGGGTCTATCCTAATTCCGTCATATCAATCAACCAACAAATATGCATTAAAGCACCCAAAATGCAGATATAACAATAAGCAATATTAAGTCCTTTAGAGCTGGGCTAAATTATATAGTTAGAATATAATCAGGTGCACAGAGATTAAAAAAAACCCAAATATGATGCAAAATCAACTAGCTAATATTATTTCTAATTAATTCTTAACTCTGATAACTTAAAAAAAATCTTATGAAAACTTACACATCGGATTGGTTTTGTTCATATAAAGCCTTCATCTCCTCCAGAATTTGTCTGAATCCATCCTCCTGGAATATATAAACTGCTTTTGATATATATCCATGGATTCCCCAATGCATTCAATTAATCCCCTAAGTCTATCTGTACTACATTTATCCTCAATTTATATATATAATTTATTTAAAATCCATAGCCATTGCATAAATTCTGGCTATTTATGTACCTATATCAAAAATAAAGGCTTAATCGAGCATGAAAGTACACATTTTCACTGCAAAAACAACAAATACAAGTTTTAAAATATTTCTCCCAATTTTTTCCCCCAAAGACACAGTTTTGGTTTGTACTGCAAGAAAAGAAAGGCCAAAGGAATTTTTCCTACCATCTACCTTAAGATAGAAATTTTTCACTTAGACAAATAAAATGTTTTAATTCTAAAATTCATAAATGTTAATAAGATAGTTGACCATTTGAAAAGAAGTGACATCACATATTCTTTCAGCCAAAATACAGTCTTGGGTTCAACCAACCCTGTAGCCAATTATATGTTGAAAATATTTGATGATGATGAATAGCCTTATTTACTCTTGATGTCATTTATTACCCATTTCATCTCCACAATTCTAAAAGTTACAAGTCCTGCTAGTCTTCAATCACTTAAAAAACTCATTTATCAATATCTGTAGAATTGAGTTTCAATCATCCACATTTCTCACCACTAGCTCATCTCTCTGCCTCCATTAGTTCTTCTCTTCTGATGCATTTTCCATATTGCCAATAACCAAAACCACTTCCATTAAGTACATTTTGATTAAATGACCCTATAGGACGGAGAAAATTGCTCCCTATGGTTTACACAGCTGTAAATCTTTACAGAAGCGGCTATCTTTCTCCCTTAGAATGGCTGGTGTGTTTGAATTGCTGACCATTAGGCTAGCAGCCCAATGCATAACTCCAGGCCTCATTTTACTGCCAATAAGTACTCCAAAATATAAAAACATCCCGCCACACCCCTACCTGAAAACCTCTACCTGATTCCAAATGCCTGTGGAATAATGCCGAAGTTTTTCTAATCCTAGAACCCACCATTGACATCTCCATACATAACCTTTCCAGTTGTGATCATGAGTCTTAAGCCATTGTTTATCACCTGCCTGTGTGAGGGCTAATACTTCATACAAGGCTCGAACACCCACTCCCAACCCCCCAGTAGCATTTCTCTTTATGCTCCCATCTACGCAACACCAGTTTCACTTACCACATTGCATTCTATTCACTTGTGTTTCTTGGTCCTCTCACTGACATCTATCTAGTTGCTGCCCTATGATTGTTTACTACGATGCTTAAACGTACAGGCTCTTGAGCCAGACTTCCAGGGTTCAAGCTCTAGCTCTGCTCTTTACTGGCTATATCACCACTGACAAATCTCCTAACTTCAATTCTCCACTCACATGTTTGAGGTGGGGGGAGACAGCTCAGATCTCACACAATTATGAGGAGAGACAATTGCAAGCTAAGTGCTGAACATCATTCCTACTTCCATGTTATTGTAGTGGACAAATAATCATAATAGTAACAATACGACTGTTAGCACTATTATTATTTCTTGTAGAAACAGCATACAGGGACTCAGCCCTGGGTGTGTCAGGTACAGTTCCTCACTACACCAAGAGCTCTGTACCATCATCATGCCCATTTTTGTTGGTGAGAACACTGGACGCACAGAAAGCCTGAGTCCACAGTGATCAAACAGAGTATGAATCTCAGTCTGGCACCAGAGGCCTACTTCATCATCACATTTTGCTCACTGAGTGCGTGCGCGCACACTAACGCGCATAAAACGCTAGATCCAATAAAAACGACTGGTTCTGTGGGTTTCTGAGGCTGTCAATCTTTAAAAGAACAGAAAGCTTCCAGCTTTCTTCGGCAGAATGGAGGTGGATTCGTATTTACTTTAGTTCGTATTGGGCAACCTTTTACTTGGCTAAGCAAAGGAAAAGCAACAAAGCTAAAAATGAAGCAAAACGGAAGGAAGTAGACTTTGAGGAAGCGCAATTGCTGAGTTGTACAGTAACTTCCTTCTTTCTCCCACAGTAACCTTTTGTTATGCTGTTACTTTCCCTTCGGGAACTTGGCTCACACCCTCAGGGGAATCTGAAGCAAACCGCGAAAAAAGCAGCCCAGGGGAGATCCCGCTCACCCTCCAGCCCCTTTCAGCCAAGCTCCCCGGACCTCCATCCCGCCCTCTGCCGTCCAGCCCGTCATATTAAAGGCGGGCAGCTGCCCTTCTGACGTGTGGTGCAGTTCGCGGACCACCTCCGTCGCCTTTTCACAGAACATGGCGGGTAGACCTGGTACCGGGACCTCCTTGTCGGCCGCCCACTTGACCGAAGAGTCTGCGGGCTCCCTGCAGCCTAGTTCGCGCCGCGCTTATTAGCGCAGGTCTAGGAAATCGCCTGCGCTTTGGCGGTAAAAATCCCCAACCAATGGGAAGGCAAGGACGCAGGTTGCATGGCTATGGTGGTTGCAAAGGGACAATTCCATACGCGGTAGAGAAATATGACCGGAAGTGGGGAGGCGGTGACCGGTGCCTTCTTCCGGTGGAACGGGGCCCTCCGGAAAGAGTCCTTGGGGTTCCATTTGACTTTATCCATGAGGTGAGACGAATTTTCCAATACTAATCTGAGCACATAGTTTAGGGAGCAGCATAGCTTGGAATAGATGTACCGCCCACACCCCCCGAAACTTCCTCTTTTCCCTTTTTTAAAAATAAAAATCATTCTATTGAGGGCTCATATAACTATCCATATGTACATACATTGTGTCACGCTCATTTGTACATTTTTGATATCATTCTCAAAACATTTGCTTTCTCCTTACTCCCTTTATATCTGCTCCTCACTTTTTCCCCTGCTTCATGGAACCTTGATCATTTATCAATTATTTTGTCATGTCTTACAGTGCCCACATCTCCCTTCATCCACTTTTCTGTTGTGCAACTCCATGGAGGGGGTTATATGTAAATCCTTGTAATCAGTCCCCCCCTTTTTTTTTAAATCATTTTATTGGGGGCTTGTACAACCCTTATCACAATCAATACATCATTCCATTGTGTTTAGGACATTTGTGCATTTGTTGACCTCATCATTCTCAACACATTTCCTTTCTAATTGAGCCCTTGGTATCAGCTCCTCGTTTTTCTATCTCCCTCCCTTCCCCCTCCCTCCTAAACCCTTGTTAATATTGATAGGTTTAGAATTAAGGTAGCAGATGGACATTGGACCTCCACTTCTTTTCTCCCTCAATTGCAAGAACACTTTGTTCTATTGAACTGGCATGCCGTGATGCTCACCTTAAAATCTTGAAAATAAACAATCCGCGATCTAGCTCAGAAACAGCAAAGCCCACGTGGGAGAAGCACACCAGCATGTGTGATCACGAGGTGTTGAAGGGATCAGGCATTAAAGAACAAAAAAAATCACATCATTGTGAATGAGGAAGGGTATGGAGTAGGGACGAGGCCAAAACCCATCTGAAGGAAAGTGGACATCCCCTTACAGAACGGTTGTGGGAAGAGAAGAGGTGTTCAGGGTGCAGTGGAGCAACAATGAAACATACAGCTTTGCTCTAGTTATTTTCTATTTGTTTATGTATTTGTTTGTATCATTTTATCAGGAGCTTGCACATCTCTTATCACAACCCATACATACATTGTGTCGAGCACATTTCTACATTTGTTGCCATCATTATTCTCAAAACCTTTGCTTTCTACTTGAGCCCTTGGTATCAACTCCTCATTTTCTCCAACCCTCCCCGCTACCCCCTCCCTCATGAACCCTTGATAATTTATAAATTATTATTTTGTCATATCTTACACTGTCCGACTACTCCCTTCACCCACTTTTCTGTTGTCCTTCCCCCAGGGTGGAGGTTATGTAGGTCCTTGTAATCTGTCCCCCCTTAATACCCCACTTTCCCTCCACCCTCACGGTATAGCCATTCTTAGCACTGGTCCTAAAGAGAGCGTCTGACCTGGATTCCCTGTGTTTCAAGTTCCTATCTGTACCAGTGTACATCCTCTGGTCTAGCCAGATTTGTGCGGCAGAATTGGGATCATGATACAGGAGGGGGTTGGGAGAGGAAGCATTTAGGAATTAGAGGAAAGTTGTATGTTTCATCATTGCTACACTGCACCGACTGGATCATCTCCCGACAACCCTTCTGAAAGGGGATGACCACTTGCCTACACATGGTTCTTGGGTTCCCAATCTTCACTGCCCTCATTCACAATGATATAAATTTTTTGTTCTTTGATGCCTGATACCTGATCCCTTTGAAACATCATGATCACACAGGCTGGTGTGCTTCTTCCATGTTGCCTTTGTTGCTTCTGAGCTAGATGGCTGCTTGTTTACCTTCAAGTCTTTAAGAGCCCAGACGCTATCTCTTTTGACAGCCAGGATTTGTTTCACCACATTTGTTTATGCGCCCATTTGTCTTCAGCAATCATATCGGGAAGGTGAGCACACAATTATATGACTTTTTTTGTTCTTTGATGCCTGATAACTGATCCCTTTGGCACCTCATGATCACACAGGCTGGTGTGCTTCTTCCATGTGGGTTTTCTTGTTTCTGAGCTAGACAGCTGCTTATTTACTTTGAAGTCTCTAAGACCCTATATCTTTTGATAGCCATTTGTCTTCAGTGATCAGATCATTACACACCTCTTTTTAACAAGTTTAAACTATTGTATTATATGACATCTGAATTATATGTCAATAAAACTGAAAAAATTTTAAAGATTAAAGGAATATATGGAGTCGCTATACTAAAAAGAACTAGTCAATATTGCATCATGTTAAGAGGTATCATATAAGAACCAAAGGTACTGAAAGAAGAAGTCCAAGTTGCACTGAAAGCATTAGTCAAAAACAAGGCTCCAGGAATTGTTGGAAAACCCACTGTAGGCAGTTACATAATCTAATAACTTGAGAAAGGGTAAAGTCTAGCCTGTCAATAGGGTCACAGCGAATGAGGCCTCTGTGGGGCCTGGCTTTCTCCAGAGGATTTTGGGTATTCCTGTATTGCTATCTTGTGGTGGAACACACTGTCTCTTTTCTACACAATCCTGTTGACAAACCACATGGAGACACACTGAGAGAGCCAGAGCCCTGGAGCTGGAGGAGCCACATAGTGACCCCTGCCAGCACCAAGATCCTTCACCGCTACTGGATCTACATGACTTTCCACCCACTGGTCTGTGATATTCTTGCATTTGGCATTATTGCATGGCTACATGAGTCTAAAGAGGAATTTATTGACCAGTATTGGACATAGGGGATAATATTGGACTTACGGACTTGATCTGGACTGGGCTGGGATGTTTCTCAATATACAATTGCTCTTTTATACAAAGCTCTTTCTTATACACATGAGTGTCTGTGAATTTGTTTCTCTGGTCTACCTGGACTAACACATTATGCTACCTGGAGTGGTGTACTAGAGAAACAAATCACAAAGATGGAGAGTGGATGCTTGTTTGACGTCTGCTCATGGTAGTACTTTTTTGGCTAGCCAGAGGTTAGATCTGGCCATTCAGTTTGCTGGGTTGTTTTATGGAAAAAATACAGGAAGTTAAACTTTTTATGATTTCCTTTGATTGCTGTCTTTGGTGATTCCTGTACTAACTGGTAAAAATGAATGTGATTAATGTATATTTGGAGCTCAGGGGTAGAAATCCAGATTGGAGACTGGAAAGTCAACTCGGTGCTCCTCAAGGGGACAGGCACTCCCCTCTCTGGATCTCACTTTTAACATCGATACACAAAGGTCGATTCTGTGAGGGTCACAGACTGGGGACTCCCATGGCCAAATGAGGACCTGTGTGGACTCTGGTTGGCCTGCTTATTCACTGCCATCTAGAAGATTCCAACTCACAGTGACCCTGTAAGACCGAGCGGAACTGCCCCTGTGGGTTTCCGAGGCTGAAATTCTATATGGACTAGAAGGTCTCATCTCTGCACAGCCCCCCACCCTATCCCCCAACCCCCGCTCCCCCAGTGTGACTGGTGGTTTCAAACTACTGACCTTCTAGTTAGCTGCCCAACACATAACCCACTGTGCCATCAGGGCTCTTTGGCCTACTTGGCTTCTATCCAATGTTATTGAATCGCCTTTGAAAAAATCAGGAGGTTTTTAAGAAAACAGGAATTTTGACTTTCTCTAGAAAAATCGATCTGGCATCACTGGAACCTAAACTAGAGGATCCACAATTCCACGTGGCTCTGGGAATCTCAACATTTCTTCCTCCTGCTCAAAGTAAAATGGTTTAAGGGGACCTTTCACAGCTGGTGGGCTGGTCTCCTTTCTAGAAAGTTGCCTCTGTAAAGAAAATGCATCTTTCTTCCCTTTTACCTAGTTGGGGGTGGTGAGGGTAGCAGGAGCTATTGGGTTAAGAAAAATCAGTCCAGGTAGCTTCAGTCTGCCCTGCCAGGGCTTTAGAGGCCAAGCCTTTTTTGCTCCAGCTGACTGACCTGCTGTTTCCAGGGCAGCCCCACCATCTGTTCCCAGATGCAGGGAGGGAGCCGACTTTCCTCCATCACACCTGCCCCAAACTCAGGCCCAGAACTACTGTCTAAACACAGAACAACTTTTGTCTGTGGCCAAATGTGGGACCCCAAATTTCTTCCCTCTTTCCCGATACTCCTTCAGTGACTTGATGACCTGGGCCAGGCTGAGATGAATTAGCTTGCTCCTCACAGCTGGCTGCTGGGTTCCAGTCAACTCCCAGAGGCCACTGGCTGTGCCCATCAGTAGAAGTGGGAGTTGAGAACCCTCAGCTCTTGGCTGAGCAGCTCTGTCAGTCTGTAGCTGTTGACTGTAGCTGCTTCTGACAGCCAGTCTAGCTGGTGCTTTAAGTCATTTCAGTCGCTCCACCTCAGCTGTGATTAGTCTAGTCTCTGTAGCCTCAGAGGGAGGGGAAAACAAAACACCTCAATGACTTTGAATCAGAGTGGGTTATCCTCTTTTAAAAGGCAGAAAGTCTGAATTGGAGGATATTTTTGGGGGGTCTCTTTTATGCATTTCACATTTATGAAATAAGAACTAACAGTATTTGTTCCAGTAAGTGGATCAGAACCACCTAAGGGCACACTCCTCCCACCAGGCCACGCCTCACTAAGAATAGAGGTCCATCACTTGTCTGGCATTTTGTGGTACTGTGGTGACTTTTGTTTTGTGAGATACTGGGAGCTATGTGATTGGCATTTCATATACCAGCAGGGTCACCCAAAGAGCTTCCAGACAAAGAACAGACAATGAAGAAGGAATTGGCTGCCTGCATGGGAAGAATGAGCCATTGAAAACCCTATGGATAGCAGCAACACTGTCAGTTACTAGACCCCCATGAACAACAGAAGAACATTGTCAGAACGTGTGCCAGAAGATGAGCTCTTCAACTTGGAAAGTACTCAAAATACGGCTGAGGAAGAGGAAGAGCTGACTTTTCATAGGCAAGTCGACCATAATGATGCAAATCGAGTATAGCCATCAGGACCTTCATTTGCTGATGGGGCACAACTCAAAATGAGGAGAAACAGTTCAAATCGTCATTAATAATTGAAACTTGGGATGTATGAAATATGAATCTAGGGACATTGGAAGTCATTAAAAATGAAATGGAATACATAAAGATTGATATTGTAAGCATTAGTTAGCTGAAATGGACTGATATTGACCATTTTGAAACAGAAAATCTTACGGTTTACTCTGCTGGAAATGACACAATCAAGAGAAACAACATTGCATTCATCATCAAAAGGACATTTTAAGATCTATTTTAATGTACAATGCTATCTTTGATAGGATGCTATCTATGCCCCTTCAAGGAGAACCAATCAATACAACTATTGTTCAAATTTATGCACCAACCACACAAAGCTGGTGATGCAGAAATTGAATAATTCTACCACCATATTCAGTCCCAAATTTGTCAGACTTGCTATCAAAATGCTATTGGAATGCAAAAGTTGAAAACAAAGAGGAAGGATCAGTAGTTAAAAAATATGGTCTTGGTGATAGAAAACAAGCTGGAGATCGCATGACAGAGTTTGCAAGACCAATAAATTGCTGATAGCATATACTATATTTTCCAACTTCTGTTCTTTCCTCTTTGGTTCCAACATTTGCACTCCACTCACCAATAATTACCAATTTATCTTGATTGGATGTTAGAATTTTGCATGATTAATGATTTCTTCAAACATTTGATCAACAACAAAAAAGGTGACCATAAATGTGGACTTCTCCAGATGGAATACACGGAAATCAAATTGACTACACCTGTGGGAAGAGACAATAAAAGAAGCTCAATATCAGCAACTGAAACCAGTCCAGGGACTGATTGTGGAACAGATCAGCAATTGTTCATATGTGAGCTCAAGTTGAAGTTCAAGAAAATGCAAACAAGTACACGAGAGTCAATATACAACCTTGATAATAACCAACCAAATTTTGAGAACATCTCTGAATAAAGCACAGTGTCATTATAAAAAAAAGGAAATAAAGAAAAGATACAAGTGCATGTCCAAAGAGACTCTGAAACTTACTCTTAATCAGAGAGTAGCTAAAGCAAAAGGAAGAAATGATGAAGTAAAGAGCTAAATAGAAAATTTCAAAGGACAACTCGAGAATACAAAGTAAAATATTATCACAAAATGTGCAAAAGCCTAGAGTTAGAAAACCAAAACAGAACATATTCAGCATATCTTAAACTGAAAGAACTGAAGAAAAATGTCAAGTCTTGAGGTGCAATATTAAAAAATTCTATGGGCAAAATATTGAATGATGAAGGAAACATCTGAGGAAGATGGAAACAATATGGAGTCACTGTATCAAAAAGAATAGACCAACATTCATCCATTTCAGGAGGTAACATATGAGCAAGAACCAATGGTCAGGAAAGAAGAAATTCAAGATGCATGGAAAGCACTAGCCCAAAACAAGATGCCAGGAATTGCTGGAATATCTATTGAAATGTTTCCACAAGCTGATAAAGCACTGGCAGCACTCACTCATCTATGTCAGGAAATTTGGAATACAGCTACTTGGCTAACGGACTGGAAAAGATCCATATGTGTATACATACCAAAGAAGGGAGACCAACAGAATGGTCAAATTATGTAACACTATCATTGGCATCACATGTGAGTCAAATTGTACTGAAGCTAATACAACAACAGTTGCATTGATTCATTGACAGAAAGTTACCATATTCAGCATTCAAGAGCCATCGTGGCACAGTGGTTACAGGTTGGATTGCAAACCCCAAGGTCAGCAGTTCAAAACCACCAGTCACTCCGTGGGAGAAAGGCAAGGTTTTCTACTCCCATAATGAGTTACAGTCTCAGAAACTCACAGGGGCAGTTAGTTCTACCCTATACTATAGGGTCAGGATGAGTTGTCATCAACTACAAGGCAGTGAGTTTGGTTTCCCAGAGATTTAAGCCAGATTCAGAAGAGGATGTGGAACAAAGGATATCAGATATCAGATGGATCTTGCCTGAAAGCAGTGAATACCCTAAAGATGGTTACTTATGTTTTATTAACACCCAAGCTATCTGACTGTGTGGATCATAAGAAAACATGGATAGTTTTGAGAAGAGAATTCCAGAACACTTATAGAACAAGGGTAGATTGCATGGTTTAAGAACCAAGAAAGGTGTGCATCCTGGTTGCACCCACTTATTATACTTTTTCAATTGTATGGTGAGCAAATAATCAGAGAAGCCAAATTATATGAAGAAGAACACAGAATCAGATTTGGAGGAAATATTATTAACTACCTGCTATATGCAGACGACACAGTTTGGCTTGCTGACAAGGATGGGGGACTTGAAGCACTTGCTGGTGAAGATCAAGGATTGCAGCCTTCAATGTGGGATACAACTCAACACAAAGAAAACCAAAATCCTCACAACTGAACCAATAGGTAACATGATGATAAATCGAGAAAAACCTGAAGTTGTCAAGGATTTTGTCTTGTCTGGATCCACAAGCAATGCTCCTGGAAGCAGCAGTCAAGAGATGAAAAGATACATTGCACTGGGTAGATCTGCTGCATAAGAGCTCTTTAGAATGTTGAAAAGTTAGGATGTTACTTTAAGCAGGAAGTACACCTGATCCAAACCATAGTATTTTCATTTGCCTCATCTGCATGTGAAAAGCTTGCCATTGAGTGAAGAAGACCCAGGTAAACTGTATGAATTTGAACCATGGTACTGGCAAAGAATATTGACAGTACCATGGACTGCCAAAAGAACAAACAAAATCTGTCTTGGAAGTACGGCCAGAATTCCCATTAGAAGTAAGGATGGTGAGACTTTGGACATGTTGTCAGTGGAGACCAGTCCCTGGAGAGGCATCATGCTTAGAAAAATGGAAGGGCTGTGAAAAAAGGTTGAAGGCCCTTGAAGAGCTGGATTGACACAGTGACGACAACAAGAGGACTGAGCATAGGAACACTTGGGTGGATGGAGGAGGAGCTGTTATTGTTACATTCTGCTGTGAATAGGTTTGCCATGGACCAGAACCAACTGGATGGCAAACTAACAACAACAACAACAACAACAGGGAGAGACATTAAAAAGCCAAACTCACTGCCATTGAGTTGACCTTGATTCAGAGCAACCCTGGAGGACAGGGTAGGACTGGCACCCGTGAGTTTCCCGAGAGTGTAACTTTTCACAGGAGGGGAAAGCCCCTTTAACCTACTACTTAGCAGCCCAGCCCATCACCAGGGCTCCACAAGGATAGAGAGAAACACTGTTAGGGCTGGATAGGGCAGAGGCTGTACACTGGTACAAATGAGGGCTGGAGGTACAGGGAATCCTTGGTGGACGATACCTTCAGGACCAAGGGTGTGAGGGGCGATGCTGGGAGAGTGGAGGGTGAGTGGGTTGGAAAGGGGGAACTGATTACAGGATCCACATGTGACCTCTTCCCTGGGAGAGGGACAGCAGAGAACCGGGGAAGGGAGACTCCGGATAGGGCAAGATATGACAAAATAACGATGTATAAATTACCAAGGGCACATGAGGGAGGGGGGGAAGGGGAGGGAGGGGAAAAAAAGAGGACCTGATGCAAAGGGCTTAAGTGGAGAGCAAATGCTTTGAGAATGATTGGGGTAGGGAATGTATGGATGTGCTTTATACAATTGATGTATGAATATGTATGGATTGTGATAAGAGTTGTATGAGTCCCTAATAAAATGTAAAAAAGGAAAAGAGGAGAAAAAAATTATTAGGGCAAAGACTGTACAGATGTGCTTTACACAATTGATGTATGTATATGTATGAACTGTGATAAGAGTTGTATGAGCCCCTAATAAATTGTTTAAAAAAAAATGATCCTCAATTCTATCTGAATCCTTGCCAGAGCTGCAAGTTGCCTTAATAAACACGTGCAAAAAAAGTACCTCTGGCAGCAGACCGCTCAGGTTCAAATCCAGGCTCTCTAACTTATTGACTATGTGACCTTGGGCAAACCTGGACCTCTCTGTGCTTCCAAAGACTCACTTTCCAAAAGGGAAGTCATAAGCCAACTTTTCTTATTCCTCACTGGGTTGCTTTGAAGATGAAATGAGACATCTGTCTAAAAATGCTTCTGACCATCCCTTGGTTCTCAGAGCTCCACAAATGCTATGGATTATTGTTATAAGATTATGAATGATTTTTTCCAAGGGTAGTGCAAAGATTAACATCAGTGCTACTTCTCTCTGACAAAATATCAATCCAAATTTCTAAATAGCAGGGTCTGAACGGATGCGCTGTTAACAGCATCTTGCTTTTCTCCCATCACTTGTCACAGTAAATCTGATAAGAAATGCTGGGCTAGGGCCTGCAGCCAAGCCCCTCACTGGCAGCGTGCAGGACCTCAGGTTGTTGCCAGGCCAAGGGACATCACAATGGCAAGAGGAGACTCCACAAAGGGCCCCTGCTTCCTCCCCCACGCCACCCTTCCCCACATTCAGGGTGAAATGTCAAAATACAATTTTTTTTGTCACCTGGTGAAATAATGAGCCCCCATTCCCGTTGCCTTGGTATCATCAGAGCGCAACAGCCACGTGGGGTAATCGCTGTCTCCGTGTTAATGCTGCTCACTTCAAACATTTTCACAGGCCCTGGCGAAATGAAACCCGTGCTTTCTACCTAGGTAGAGTTTGAGGCGATTCAGCCCATTTGCTTCTGCTGAAGAGGCTACCTCAGAAAAACAGGAAATAAAAACATAGAGGGTGCCATTGACATTAGGTTTCTCGTTTTCTTCCTTTCTTCCCTACCTTCCTTTCTTCTTGCCCTTCTCTTTCTCTTTTCTTCCTTCCCTCCCTTTGCTCACGTCTTCCTGCCTGCCTTCACTTTCCATCTTCCCTCCCAAACTCCTCCATTTCTTCTTCGCTCCTCTCTCCCCACCGCCACCTTTCTCCTTTCCTTCCCTGCCTTTTCCCTTCAGCCTCCCAGTTTCCCTCTTCACTCTCTCCTTTGCTCCTTCCTTTCCCCACCTTGTTTTGATCCAGTGATTTGTACTCCTTTCTTCCTCTCATCCCACCCCTCCCCATTGCTGGAGAAACATCAGTTCCATGTGGTGCTGGTTTCTTGGCGCCAGACCCTGTTCTTTGGGTGTTCACAAGTCTGTGTCCTGTGTGCAAACATAAGACAGACATATGATCAGGATTGGACAGAAGATGGGATTTGACAGGTGTTCTGCATCCCAAATCTCCAGGAGGCAAAGGTAAAGTCAGACTCCTGCCTTTAAGGTTATGTCTCCCATTGTAACTGCATCCCACAAAGGCTCCTGCCTCCTGGCCACCTGAGGCCTGCTGCCTGCCTTCCTCTAGCTCCTGGGGAATTGGGGCAGCAGTGGCAAGAACAAAAAAAATCCCCAGGAGTTGACAAGAAGGCAAGCTGCCTTGCTCGAGAGACGGCCCCCTCACCCACCTGCATGATGTTGAGATACATGTTCTCATCCCTGTGGATGGGCAAGAAACACCCCCTCCCCAAACGCAGTGGCTTCAAACAAGGACCATCATCGTGTGGTTGCTGGGAAGCCACTGGGTCGTGCTTGGAGTCTCCCATGAGTTGGCAGTCACATGGGAGCTGGGGCAGGGGCCTCTGGTGACTCCAGTGCCTACATGTGCACTCAGAGGGCTGGAAGCTGAAGCTGGGTGCTTAGCTGGGTTGTTGGTTGGAGTGTCTCCACGTGGCCTTTCCAGGCGGCTCAGGCTTCTTTCAGCATAGTGTCCGGGTGCTGAGAAGTGTCCTGAGAGGTAGCACGTGGAGGCTGGACATTCTAAGGGTGAGCACTCAAGAAGAAGTCTTTGAAGGGATTTTTCAGAAGCTGTGAAGCACTTTGTGGGAGGGAAGGGGGTTGCCCAAACTAGATGTCACAGTGTCATCTTCTCCATAATCTATTGGTCACAGAGGTCATGGAACATCCCAATTTAAGGGGAAAGGGCATAGACTCTACCTTCCTATAGGTAACCTGTCAAGGAATTTGGGGGTCACATACGAAGACTGGGAGACCCTGGGTGGCACAAATGGTTAAGGACTCAACGTATCAAGAGGTGGGCAGCTGCACCCCTCATAAGAAATAACTAATGGCCTGCTTCTAGAAGCCCACAGGCTTGAGAATCCTGTGATGTGTAGTTTCTCCCTGGCACCCAGGGGGTCCTCGGGAACCAGAACCAACATAACAGCAATGGGTTGGGTTTTTGTTGGTTTTGTTTGGGCTAATATTAAAATGACTAGTATGAAATTATATATGTATTGTGTTTAACTCTCAGGACTCTGATTATACTGAAGTTGAACAAAACCGTCTGCCTCTTCTATGAACGCCAGCCGATGGAGGCAAAGGGTGAGGGTCTAGAGGAAGAATGAATGTCCCATTCCCGTCCTTATGTTTCAGTTGTCCTTAAAGGGCACAGGGGACAAACCAGATGTCTTTGATATGATTTTAGCCTAATGATGTGCTAGTATGATGATGAGCAGCCTGAAAAGTGGTTTTAACTAATGTGATCCAATATTTGAAAAGTTGACGATTTCACATCGAATTTTATATTCTCAGCATCTCAGTTACAAACAGAAAATCAGGCCTTAAAATCCTTGCATTTCCCCAAGGCAACAACAGTCTGGAGCTAGAATTTGAATGTCCCCTGTGGATGAGCTGACACGTGCCTGTTAACCACAGTCCCCATCCATCCCTATTGCCCCCAAAACAGAGGTTGGCTACAAGTATCCTTTATCTATATGGCTAAATAGGTTAGTTAGTTTGGATTGGGTTGCTAGTTTTTCCTGTTTTGTTTTGCTTACTTTTGATTTTTGGGGGGGCTAGGAAATGGTGTGTATTTTGGTACCATGTCTTCCAAAGCGAGAAAACCAAACCCAGTAAGCCAAGAAGGTCAAACAGTCTAGATTAATGATGAAAGGAGGAGCCCTGTTGGTGTGGTAGATTATGAGTTGGACTTCTAACTGCAACATCAGAAGTTCGAAACTCCCCCCACCCCCACTCCACAGGAGAAAGATGAGATTTTCTACTCCTGTAAAGATTTACAGCCTTGGAAACCCACAGGGGCAGTTCTATACTCTGTCCAAAGGGTTGCTATATGTCAGAATTGATTCCAGGGTAGTGAGGTTTTCTTGATTGATATAAATAATTTTTGGTGAGTATTGAAAAAACCAGTCAATATTATTTTTAATACACATCAAAGAAGGTCCACATTAATTGTTCACACAACCCTGCCACCTTCTTTCTTTATTCCCTTGCCTCCCACTCTCCTTTCTTCCTTCCTATGGTCTTTTATCTCATTCATTTTCTTTCAAGGGTTAGCCTAGGAGTGGGAAAGTCTGACTAATTCTTAACCAAAAGACTAAATTGGTTTTATTGTTGGTGTTATTACTTGGGTTAAATTTTTTTCTTTTCTCTTCTTCTATTGGTTTGTGTCATGTAACCCAGAAAATGGGGAAACATTTGGAACATCAAAACACTATCCTTTCTCAGTAGACTACAAGCATTAAAGGCAACAGAGATAAATACTCCAATAATAACAATAACATACAAGGATAGCTAGAGAGATAAATAGATAGATAGAAAAACCACAAAATCTGAGCAGTTGTGGGAAGGGGAATGGGAATAGCCCCATGAATAAATATAGGTTTGCCAGAGAATAGTTCTATATACATATTAGCATATACTACAAATATGACCATGAATATAATAGTGCATCCAGGAGGCATAGTTAGGAAATGTCTTAGCTAGAACAAAACCCCTTGAGGGAGCGTGTCCTAAATATTGGGGATCAGGAACATAGCTCTGAGAGACCTCAAGATCAATTGGTACAAACTAGCTCACAAAGACAATGTTCTGTATCCATCAGGGAAGTGACTGGGATCTTCAAAAGCTAGTGAGTAGCAAACTAAAAGTCGGTCCTTGGTCTCACCCTATGTGTTGGACAGGGTTCTCTAGAGAGACAAAACCATATTGCTAGTAATTATATATAAATATATTTATAAAGCTAGATATGCAATACAAGAAATGAACCACTAAATTATATACAGATAGATAACACAAGAAACTAACAGTTAAATTATAAAACAGTGAGACACTAGCAGTCCTTTAAGGCTTGAGAGCCGCCAGTTGCCAGTCCCTTTCTGTAGAGAGAGCTGGGCTATATATACCCAGGCAGCAAACAGCAAGGCAAGTCACCAACTGTCACCAACTGTCGGTCCCCAGCTCCAGAGACGAACATTCCAATCCTGTGGGATTAAATGGACCTCAACTTACAGCGACAGAGTCCACAAGCTAGGCATCCCACAGGTAGTGTACCCCTTTAAATTGAGGCATAGAACAAGCAAGGCGAGGCTCACGAAGCCATTTATCCCTCTGCCCTTCGATTAATCCTACTTGTGTTTATCGGCCAGGCTGGCACAATAAACTATTGCACCCTGTCTGGAGCGAATAACATTGAAGAAGCTCAAGATGCCTGGCAACAATTAGTCCAAATCAGTAATGGAATATGCGTACCTCAGCCTCTATGATGCTAAGGTCAGAAGAACTAAATGGTGCCTGCCTATGACAAACAGCTGCTCTGAAAGGGATCATGGTACATGGTCCTAGATAGAGTGGGGAGTAATGTGTAAGAAAACTGAAAGTCATACTACTACTACCAATAGTAATAATAATAATGGTAAAAGATGAGGTTTATTGGTTAGATAGACTAGTGAGATCCCCACTACTATGGTCCTTCATCACCCTTCAGGTCTGGAACTGAATTCAACCCCCTGAAAAATAGACAGGTTTATAAAGTGAACCTTATGAGAAAAGATTGCAGCCCTCAGTATGGTTTACAACTCAATGTCAAGAAGACACACATCCTCACAACTTGATCAATAGGTACCATGATAAATGGAGAAGTTTGTTGTTTTTTTTACTTGTTGTTATTTGTTGAAGTTGTCACGGATTTTTTGTCTTGATGAGGTCTATAATCAATGCTCTTGGAAGCTGCAATCATGAGATCAAATGACGCATTCCATATGGATACATTTGGTGCACAATACGTCTGTAGAGTGCTAAAAAGCAAGGATGTTACTTTGAGGACTAAGGTGCACCTTACCCAAGCCATAGTAATTTAAATTGCCTCATAAGTATGTGAAAGTCAGACATTGAATAAGGAAGGCTGAAGAAGAATTGATATGTCTGAATTGTGGTGCTGGTGAAGAATATTAAAAGTAACATGGACTGGCAAGGGAACAAACAGATCTGTCTTAGAAGAAGTATGGTCAGAGGGCTCCTTAAAGGCAAGGATGGTGAGACTTCCTCTCACATACTTTGGTCATGTTATTAAGAGAGACTAGTCCCTGGAGAAGGACATCATGCCAGGTGAAGTAGAGGGACAGTGAAAGAGAGGAAGCCCCTTAAGGAGATGGATTGACAGTGACTGAAACAAGGGGCTCAAGCTTGGGAACAATTAGGAGAATTATTCAGGGCTAGGTAGTGTTTCTGTCTGTTTGGCATAGGGTCAATGTGGGTTGCAACTGGCTCAATGGCACCTGATAAGAACAACTACACCAAAATGAATCATAGCACTGAGGAGCACACATTCCTCAGAACCATCAAACATTCAAAAGCAAATAGGCAGTATTTGCCCAAGGCCAAATTCAAAAGGCAGGCAAGGTTAGGGGAGAAGGATGAATGAAAACAGGGAGCAGAGTTTCAATGGCATGAGTGATATTACATTGCAGGAGATTGTCATCAATGTCACATAACAAAACGTGTATAAATTGTTACGTGCAAAGCTGATTTTCTCTGTAAACCTTAACCCACCTTACAATAAAAACTTTCTTTTTTTAAAACAAAGACACCATCGTTCATATTATAGACACAGCCAAAGAAAGATCTCCTGGACAATCCTAAAAGGATCTCCCAAATGATTTGGGTAGTTAGCCCTCCCCAGGGAGTTCTACCCATTGAAACGCTGGGCGGTTATGGCTGCAATTATATTTCAGGCCAGAAGAGGCAGCAGAGGCCTGGTTGTTCAAATGCTACAAAACTACCAGACAATGGGCAAACAGTTTCTTTCCACGGACGACTAGCGGCTCTGTCATATCCATGTCTGGTGTTCAACACTTGGCGACAGAATCCAGCCCGCTGGGTTTGGGTGGGGTCTGTTTCTCACCCATGCTTGGCTTGGGATTGTTCTATGGCATCCACAAAGTGGAGTCCTTTCCTTTCTGATGTCCCGAGAAAGCTGTTTTCTCCTTTTTCTCTCTCTGGCCCTCTTCCCAAGAACCCTGGGGTTCACTCTGCTTTCCTCTGGTTGATGTTTCTCAGGCAGTTACTTGACCTCGGTTCATCTACTGCAGGTGACCATTAGCAAGTAACTGTACCGTCCTTGGATGGTATTGTTCATGAGCTAGGCTGCGAACTACGGGTTAAAGGTTTGAGTTCACCCAGAGGTGCCTTCCAAGAAGGGCCTGGTGCTATGCCTCTGGAAAAAAACCCACCCCAGCCATGGAAAATTCTAGGGACCGGACTTCTCTAACACACTTGGGCTCTCCATGAGTCCGAGTTGACTCAATGGCAATTGGTTGCTGGTATTCCTGTAAGTAGAAGACAACAATCTTTAAGCAGTCCCTCTTGGATTCATGGGAGGAGGATGGCTTCCTCTGAGAGAACTTCTCAGGGCTCCAAGGGCTCAATGATCTTACAAAAAATGAGAGAAATGATGAGCCTGATGACAGATGATATTGCTATGCAGGCCTCGTTTCAGGATGCTCAAGTTTCCAGGTCTTTCCCTGACTCACAGTGTAGCCCTGTGAGGTTCCAAATAGAAGGGCACCCTTGCTCCCAGGACCTGGAGCCTTGTAGCTGAGCAGAGCAGTCATGATGAGAAAGAGGACCCAAGGGGGAAGTCAGGGGGCTGCTTCACTTGTCTCAGTGTCAAGCAAACAAATGTTTTGGCAGGAAATTTCTCTTCAAGAGTGTTCTGATTTCTTGAAGGAAATCTTTTTCTGAACCATTTCCTCAGGGGAAAACCACTCAACTACCTCGGTAAGGAAGATTTTTCTCCTTCCAAGTTTACCAGGCTGTGTTAACTCACAGAGGAGGTGTGACTAGCAGGCAATGAAACTGATTTCCAGACTCCTATGAAAATCAGCAAGTGCTCGGCTACTAAGTGAAAGGTCGGCAGTTGGAAAACCCCAGCTGCTCTGCAGGAGAAAGTGGTGGCTGACTGTGTCTGACAAGATGACAGCTTTGGAAACCCAATGGGGCAGTTCTCCTCTGTGTTCTACAGTTGCTTTGAGTTGGAGTGGACTTGACAGTGATAGATCTGATCTTTTTCCCCATGAAAATCAACTTTCACGAATACATGTGCATTCATGGATGTCTGTGTCTGCTTTGGCATGCATGTGCACATATGTGCCTATTTGCACGTGGATGAATACGTCTGTGAATGTGGGCGTCTCTATTTACTTTGCCATGTGTGTGCACATGTCTGCCTTTGTCAGTATGCATGCGGGTTCAGGCAGCATAAAGAGATCACAGAGAAACTTGGAGAGAAAGAAAAGTAACCTATTTTCTCATGGGTCTCCCATACCTGACGGTCTACTGGCATCCACCGCCACGAAGACCAGAGGTCACTTCATGCCATGTGTCCAGCTGCACATTGCTGGTTGAGGTCAGTCACCAGGGAGGCAAGTGAGACTGGCCTCGCCAACCTACCACCCACCTGCAGGAGTGATTCCCACCATCTGTCCTGGAGCCCCTCCCACCTTACTCAGCCTCCCTAGACCTTGAGTGAAAGGCGTTTCCAACGTTTTTACATAAAGATTTCTGAGATTGACTGAAGAAATGATTTCATTTGACAAAACAAGAAGCTTTGAATTTAAAGATTTGAGGCAAGTGCCCTTCAGAGAGGGGCCACAGGACGGGGCCATGCTCCCTTCCGGTATGCACAGGGGTTGCTATGAGTTGGAACCAACTTGATGAGCACCTGCCAGCAACAACAACAACCAGAAGTTGTCCAAACTTCTGTGGCCTCAACTCGGAAATGAGAATATTATTATTGCCTCCTAGAAAGAACTCAAGGTATGTACAATTGGTTAATAGGCGTTTGGAAAGTGAGTACATTAAGTGGACTGATGACATTGATAAGGCAATAAGAAACTGAGAAGGCTTCACTAACAGGTGCTTTCACATCTGTAACCAGTAGATTCCTTCCTTCTTCATCTCTTGCCATCTTAATCAGCTCCCACACTTTCCAGGCAGCTTGAGGGATTAAATGTTCAGTCTGATCCTATTATAAGCCTCAGCCTCAGAATCAGAGGCTTTACCTGAGGTTTGAGGAGCTATACTGGGAATGAGGGAGAGTAACCTGTCTTTTCTATTGCTCTCCTATCGCTCCCTCTTCCCTAGCCCTTCCCTGTCTCTGGGCCTGCCTTTCCTCCCTAGAGCATTGGCTTCCGGGAGAAGGGGATGGAAACAATGAGCACAATGAGCACATTCCTGACCAGGCCTCTTACCATGCTATGTTCCAACCCTCTCTTGGAAGGGCCTCCACGAAGTCCTCTTATGTCATCTCACAATAACTTGTTAGATACCATTGCGTGAGCTCCTGACTCATAGCAAAAGTACACACAAGAGATTGAAGCACCACCTGGTCCTGCACCGTCCTCACAATGGTCCTTGTGTGTGAGCCCATGGTTGCAGCAGTGTGGAGGAGATCCTGTCCAAGAAGGCTGCCAGTGGGTGGGAGGGGCTGCAGCTTTCAGAGACTTTGGAGGATGCCAAGGTGGATAGTTCACGGCGTATCATATGAGGTCAGCCAGCGGGCCTTGGGGGCCCTTCCCATTATCCATAGATATATGAAATAAATGGAGGCCCTCAGCAAGATGGGCTGCAGACACCTCCAGGACTCACTTGATCCTTGGCAAGCTCCCTTAGCCTTAGGACACCACCTGCTGGAACTGTGGCTTTGCTGCCTCTCCTGGCTCTCAACTTCCCTCCTAGAGGACTCCAGCCACCCTTCTCCTTCCAGATCCTTCCAGCAGGAGGCAGATATTGGTCTCTATGCTTTTGCATGTGGCCAGTTTTCTAGGGACAGATCAGCCTCTCCCAAGAATTTGGGTTCACCAGAGTGAGCGTGCCCACAAGTCTGCAGAGCGTACGGCCAGGCCTCTGAAGAGAGAACTGCTGGAAGATTTGCCCCTTTTCAAAAGCGCTAATTCCACAGTTGAGAGCTCGTCTCCTGGGGACTCAGCTTGAGTCTCAAGGAGCACATCCCCTTTGACACTGCTGGCAACTCGAGGTGCTGTGGGTCATTTTCTTGCCTTTGAGGAGTGCAAGGGAAATGCTACAATATGTCCCTTCACATGAACCACAAATCCTTATCTGGAGAACTCTCTGAGATGACAGGGATGAGAGGGAGATGTTCCTGGGGCACGCTTTCACCTGCACATCTCTCAGGTGAGTCAAACATTTGACCCCCAAAAGTTGAGTATGATGGTGAGAGTTCAGGCTGGGAGATAGAGTGTCTGGGTTCAAATCAAGAGACTGCACATCTCAACTCCCATGGTTCTCCTGCATAAAACCCAAGCCAAGCAGTTTATCACTTCCCGGCTGAGTATCCTACTGAGGCCAGCTAAACTCATTCTTTGCTGATGACAACGTTGCTTGTACCAAATGGCTTTGCCATGTAGCCCTTAGCAATGGCCAGAAGGGCTGCTCATCAAACCGCAGAGCAGGGCTTCTGGCGCACACGTTAAGAAGGGGGCTATTCACAACAAGGTCAGTAGTTCAGAACCCACTAGCTGTTTCTCTGGAGAAAAACTGTGGCTGTGTGCTTCCATAAAGATGCCCAGCCATGGAACCCCCCTGGAGAGGGCCATGATGAGCTGGAGTGAGCTCTACAGGAGTGGGATTTTTTACTGTGGATGTAATCCCACCTGGGCAGAGATTTTCTTTGTGACTTAAAGAGGCTGTACCTTACACCAATGACTTGGCTGATACAAAAGGATTCAATTCAACACTGAAGCAAACCAACTCCAAGGGAAGAAGGCAGCTGCCATGCAGAGAGCTCCAAGGACCACCAACCATGGAGGTCATTGAAGCCAAAACAAGAATACTGCCCACCAGCCCTCAGCCCCCAGGGATGGACAAAGAGAGCGTGCCCATCAAGCTGGTGCACTGGCATGATGCTGTCAGCCTCCGGTGCTGTGAGAACATTGACTTTGGTGTGTTAAAGGCACCCACTTGCGGTATGTTTGTGATGTCAGCGTGTGGAAACTATGGCAAGCCCCCCTCCCTGCCTCACAGCAGCAAAGCCTCGGCATTAAAACCCTGTGCCTTCTGTGGCGCTTGCCAGCTGTGAGAGGGCAGGAAATGCCCTTGGCTTTTCTGCTCCTTGTTGCGACCTCCCTCTGAGGCAGGGAGCAGAGGATTTGAGGTTGGAATCTGTTTTGTTTCATCACTACCCTTTGTCATCTCTCTGAACACTGTCATGTGCTCCTCACCAGTGCTTCGCCCTCTCTATCACCACGCCATGTGCTCTTTAAAACATGCACACACACACACACACACACACACACACACACACCTAATGTTCACATTTTGAGGCACATTTGTCTTTAATTCACTAATAATAACAATAATTATTCAAAGCCACTTTACCATCTGAAAAGAAATCTCTATGCATACACTTAGATCATGGATGCCAACTGCCTTCTTAACAACATTTCCCAATGAAATATTCAGCAGCGATTATATTAAGCCTGAAGTTGTTCATCCAGTTTGTGTTAATCAAAACAAAAACAAGAGACGAAGGGATCCAAAAGGACATGTAAGATCATAGACTGAAAGTAGCCCCATCGAGCACCAAAGGCTTGTCCAGAAGGGCAGAGCCACAGGGTAAAGCTACATCTCTCTGGAGTTGCTGGCATTTAACTAGATGCAAAATGTCAGCGCAGGAAATGGCTTGCCCAATGCAAATACTAACAAGGGAGGCATGTGTTCCTGTGTAAATGGAGCTTTAGCCAATCCGGGCCTTCAGGATCCAGCTCCCATCGCAGCATCCACGGGAAGCACCAGGGGAATGTTCCGTTTGCTTATTTTCCCTCTCTTTGCTAAGAAGAAAAAGAGCCTTTGTGGCCTAGTGGCTACAAGTTGGGCTGCTAATTGCTATATCAGCAGTTTGAAACTACCAGCTGCTTTGTGGGAGAAAGATAAGGCATTCTGCTCCCATAAAGAGTTCGAGTCTCAGACACTCACAGGGGCAGTTCTACGCTGCCCTATAAGTTGGCTGTGAGTCAGCATGGATTCGATGGCAGTGAGTTTTCTAAGAGTAAGAAGTATCTAGGGGTGTAAACAGTTGATGAGCTCTGCTATTAAGGGAAAAGTTGTCATTCCCAACCCACTTAGAGGAACAGTGAAAGAGAAGCCTGGCAATCTTCTTCAGAATCCTCGGCCATTGAAAAGTTTATAGAATGTATTGACCTAGGTTGTTAAATAGATACAGGTATATGGTGGAGCATACAGGGACCAATGTCATAAAACAGGGTGGGGGTGGAAAAAATCTCTGAGACAGATGCAAAAACTGTGAGGGAATGAGTTTTTGAGGCTGGGGGATCAGGACCATCGTCTCTGGGATTTTCAAAGTTCCTGAGCAATCAGGAAAGGGGCAAGAGTTGGTCTCTCCCCATCCAGAGGACAGCAGAAGAGGAGAACTGATTGGGCACAATGAATCAATGACTAGTGACTCAAGCAATGATCACCCTCCAACACTGGAGACCAGAAGAACTAGATGGTGCCTAGCTCTCACTATCGACTGCTATGAAAGAGATCACATTAGAAGGGCTTGATTAGAGTAGAAGGGAAATGCGGGGCTAAACTCAAAATCATGATTGTCGCGCGCCAGGTCTCGCCAGCAAGAAAAGACGCACCACAACAGGATTCTTCCACAAGCATTTAATTTTTCATAATGCGGTAAAAGACCCCGAAACCCCAAACTACTGCTGCTTATATATGCTCTATGGGGACGTGCTGTGCCCTGATTGGTGCATTTGCCAAAACCTCATGCATTGATTGGTGAGTTCGCCAGAACCTTCGTTTGCATACTCCAGGGTGGAGTTATGACTACGTCATCTCAGCATCGCGCATGCGCTAAGTGGTTGTTTATCACTTAGTTGGACCACCGCCCTGACTGCCCGGCGCCATCTAGTAATGGCGGCGAGAGCTGCGGCTACCCACATCACGAGAGCTGTGGCTTCCCACATCTCGCGAGAGCTATGGCTTCCCACATCTCCTCCTTTCTTTTTTATTTTAAGCCTAATCCATCGATCAATTCCAGAGCCTCCATCAGCTCCAAAAGATCAAGATGGATATAAAGTCCATCGATCCATCCCGGAGCCTCCAGCAGCCCCAGGAGATCAAGATTGATATAAAAACCTAAATCTGGTCACCCTAATGTGTGCAATGAGCAAAGCTCCACATGGTGCAAGGGCTGACCAAGATCCAATTTCTGTCACTCTTCCCAGTGCAATGGGACAATTCCCTTGGGGTGCAGGAGCTGACAACTTATGGGGGTTAATTTTCTCTTAACAAAGAAAGCCAAAGATCATGGGAACCACCGCGCTCAATCGCTAAGAGCGCCTGCGTGATGATGACTTTGTCACGTTTTTGCTGGGCTTTAAGCTTGCAGAGCAACCATAGCAACAACACTCCTCCACAGCACATTATTGCAGCAAATGTAAACACCCCCACCCACTCTTTAAAGTAGGAAAAGGCAGTAGAAAGCCAAGAAGTAAAATCTCCAACAGTTATGGGTTTCATTCTTGTGCCATTAAGAGTCGTAATCTGCATCCGGAGTTGTTCTTGAAGTTCTTCCAGCTCAGCTGTCCAT
Organism: Tenrec ecaudatus; assembly: GCF_050624435.1. Taxonomy (NCBI): domain Eukaryota; kingdom Metazoa; phylum Chordata; class Mammalia; order Afrosoricida; family Tenrecidae; genus Tenrec; species Tenrec ecaudatus. The sequence goes on along the minus strand of NW_027459057.1, from coordinate 397,811 downwards.
TGTCCTGTAAGATACTGGGATATATTCTTGCTGCTAAAAGAAGACTCATTCAAGAATTTTAAAGGTGTTATGCACAAATTAGGTGTTGAAGAAACACAACTTAATTGCACCATGCTCGTAAGAGTATCCACTTGGTGTTGTAATAAATCAACTCTCTGGTTCACTAACAGTAAACCAGACATTAATCGAGCATCCAACATATGGACTGTAGATAAAGCTTCTGATGTAGATTGTGTAATATTGCTAATGACATTTGCTGTCATTACTTGATTAGACATAGCCAATCCTGCTGTAACCGCTGCTGCAGCTGAGATAGTAATAGCTGTAATAATTGCTGCGGTAATGCCAAAATCTCTTTTATATCTATAAAGTGTAGCAATAGGAAAAGTATTGGGATCTGCTTCAACCGGTACAGGTATCATAGTGGGAATCTTTACTATCAAGGCAAATGCCTCAGAGCCATTCCAACATTCAGCAAGCCAACACTGACTGCTAAATCTATTACATGAAGCTTCCCAAAATGTATCATTTGCATGACTAAAGTTGAATGTTAACAGAAAGAAAAATGGGGGCTGGACACAAACAGGTGATGGCTGAAATTGCACTCTTGATATATTAACCATAGTATTTACTTTCAGCCTCTTTGTAGTGGTATTGTATACACCAGTGACATTGTATAAAGTATCATTAATTCCAAACATTTTTGCAAAAGGAGTTACTATGGTAGATGCTCCACGTTGATTATATACCATCCATTCATACCATGGCCAGGTATTATCAGGACCAGTGGTATTAGTATTACTATTCCATTTTGCTTTACCTAAAGTCGGAGTCATATCAAAACCTGGTATAATAGGGTTGCTCCGATAATTTGGAGACTGACATTGAGTAAAAGTAGGCGGAAAACTTTTTTCAGGTGAGCAACTAGGTAATATGACACGTCTGGTCACATTAGGTGGCACTACTGATCCATTAATGGGCCCAGAGGGCCTGGATCCTTCACGAATCACCATAAGTGTTGTTGTATTTACACGTTTTCCTTTCTCAGAGGTGCCACTTCCACCTGTAGCACCTTGTGCAACTTTCATAAGGGTGGATATAATATTATTAAATGTAGAGTCTCCAGAAGGATCCACCCAATTGACTAAAGATCCATTTCTTACAGATATACAAGGTGCACTAGTATTGATGGTGGTAAAACACAAACTATATGCCAATGTAAAATTGCTTGCATTATATACTTTAGGAGGCTCCCCTCTAGGCGTAATACATGGTATTCCCAAATCACATTGCGTTGATAAGAATAAGGGTAATATTGACGCATTCGAGTGTATGGGAATAGGTACAGGCCAAGTTTTAGCTATGGCCCATAAAAAAACTCCTTTAACTATTGGGGTCCATATTACCATCAGTATCAGCAACATTATTAGGTTGATCATCGTCTTCTTCATTCTTCCTGCTCGCACGATCTTCATCCTCCTTAATTAATCTCACCAGTCTCTCTGGCACCCAGATGGGGTTTTCTTCTTTCTGTGGAAAAACACAAATTGCTCCCCTGGACCTGATTAATATGGGGTCCGGGCCATACCATTTGTTGTCTAGGACATTTTTCCATCGGGCCATTTCCTTTGGTGGCTTTGGCCATTGTCCATGTCTGTCTGCAGCTGATTGGCCTTTCTCATCCAGATTTAAAAAAATTTCAGTTTCTCCCTATTGAGTAAGATGCTGGCAGTTGGTTTTTCATATATGTCCCTGATTTCATTGAGAATTTCCCTTCGATTCCTATTTTTTAGTATTTGTATCTAGAATGGCTGTTAGATATTATCAAATACCTTTTCTGAATCAATTGAAATGCTCATGTGGTTGTTTTTCTTTTTTATATGGTAGATCACATTCATTATTTTTCTCATTTCAAACCATCTTTGCATCCCTGGAACCAATCTCACCTGCTGTGGTTCTTTTGCTTAGCTTTTTGATAGATTGTTGGATTCTGTTGGCCAGGATTTTGAGATTTTGCCCCTATATTCATAAGGGATATTGGTTTACAGTTTTGTTTTGTTTGAAATATTTATTTCTGTTGACAAATAAATGAAATTTTGTCTTAAAGCATGGTGCAGCATGGGTAACAATGTTCACTCACGGTACTCACATGTGGGTGTATCTGCATGTGGGCGGACCCACCTAGAGACAGATAGAGGAGCGGTGTCTTGGTTCCTAAGAACATTGGTAACACAGAAAAATATGAGAAAAAAGACAAAAAGGATGGTAATAGAAATAAATTAATAAAAATATCTATTAAAGGCAACAAAAGAGAGACAATGGGAAGAAAACATAAAATTTAAATTTACAAGACATATTTTTGTTTTAAATTCTATACCATTGGCTAAATTAACTACACCATCAATAAAATTGCCTTATGCCCAAGGGGATGATTGATAATGTTCTCTAACAGAAAATAACAATTATATCTCTGAGGTGAACCAGAGCCAGATGAACCATAAATATGTGAATGGATTTTGCGCTTGCACTTAATTCTAGCCTCAATCTAAGTACAATTAGTTCTTATGAAATGGCCCTATTTGATGCTCGTCCTCATGAAGAAATCACTCAAGACATGAATGCTATAGGAAAGTGTAATGAAGAAACTAGATGGTGCCCACCTATCAGAAAAAAATAGCCTCTGGGGTCTTAAAAGTTGGTCTTAAACAGCCATCTAAGTGAGGGATCAACTAAGTCCATGTGGAAGAAGCACACCAGCCTGTAAGGTCCTAGGATTTTAACTCATGAAATTCAAATCTGAAGGAGGGAATGATATCAGCTTCAATTATGAACACCTGGTTTTAAGGTTGTGGATAACATTTGCAAGCTCTGGGGAATCCTCTCTGACCAGAGCCATGGGATGTGAACAGCCCTGTTATCAGACAGATAGCATTGTAAAATTGGTTATTGCAGATGTATTTAAGTTAAAATTTATACATCTCCCTTTTGACTCATTTTAAATATATTCCAGTTCTTTTAACCTCTGCTTTCTTGTCTAGAGCTTTTTTTAATCTGTTTTCTTTGTTATTGTTGTTAGGCTTTTAAAAATACATTTTTCTGTATATGAAATCCAGGATAACTAAATCTATATAGACAATGGTTTGGGGGCTATGGCAGGGGAGGTTGGGGGAAATAACATGAATACAATAAAGAAAAAATGTTCTAAAATTGATTGTGGTGATAATGATTATTACAATTTATCTTAATATAATTGAGCTATTGTATGGCATGTGAGTCATATGCCAATAAAAGTGTTTTTGTAAATGAATTAAAACAATTTTTCCAAGCTGTTCTCAGCCTGCTAATTGTTTCTGTCTTGGAAATTTCAACGACAATATGTTCCAGTGTTTTCTTTTGGGATCTGTGGTGTTTTGGGTTCTCTCTGCTTCCTGGAGAATTATTTTCTCCTCCTCTGTTCTGTTAAGGAAGTATTATTCCGGAATTTCTTATATGGATAGAATCCCACTTCATTCTTATGTTTTCTTCAGATTCTTTTGTTCTTTTAGCTGATTGTATCACTCATAAATTGGAGTTAAGAGATATGCCTTCAAACTCACCAATTCAGCTTTCCATTTCTTCAATTCTCTTACTCTGTTCTTCTAAATTGTTGCCTAATTCTCTTATCTTAATATTTTCTGCATTTCTTTTTAGAGGTTTTTGTTGAAGATATCTAGCTTTTCTATTCTGACCATTGTTCTCGCAAACTCTTTGTTGAAAGTACATGACAACATTTTTCTGAATTCAATTTATGATAGTTTCAGAGCCTGTTCTTTTTAAGAAAATTCCTTGAGATCTGAGTGTTGTTCATTTGTTAATCCTTCTTCTGATGAATCAGGAGTGACTGCTGCCACTGCAGCATCGTGGCCGGGTATTACGGTTGGGAGGGCTGCTAGATTTTGTGGGAGTCGATGACTTTGTTGAGTAGTGCCAGAAATGAATAATAGAAGAGGGACGGGGGAGGGAAAAAAGGCTTTGGGCAGTAAAAGGCTGTACTAAGAAAAGTTGGGAGGGGGAGGAACACTGTACTTGAGTGTATTCTTCCCTAAGGCCTAGAGCTTCTTAACATAGTCCGTCAAAGCACAGGCAATCTTCAGGAAAACCATCATGGTGCCAAGTTTGTCCTTGGGATAGCCTAGGCTGGTCCTTTGGGACCTATGCTCCGGGAACTGTGCAGGCCAGCTTGCTTGGAGAGCTGGAAGCCACATGGGACCTGCGTGCTTATTACACGTGAAGCTTTGGACCCTGCTCACAATGATAGTCTTTGAGGAGTGGAGCTGGGTTGCTGTAGCCAGCAGTGCAGAATGGAGCTACAGATGGGTAGCAGGAGACCACTGGGCGCCTCTTCAGTGGACCTGCTCTTTCCTTCCCTTCTCTGCTTGCTCCCACAGTCTCTGATATATGGAAGCCTCCTTTTACTTCACTTTCAAGCCATTGTCTGAGATCACAGGCCACCTGTCTTTTCTTAGGGCCTGGTCTATCCTGGTTGTTACATAAGGATCTACCTGTGTGTATGTGTTCAGTTGGACATGTTCTAGTCCCCTTTCTTTAATGTTTTTAAAAGTTTCTATAGAACTGGTGTCAGCACTTCTGAATTTTTTATGAAATATCCCAGTGAAGCCATCTTGCCATTGACTTTTCTTTTTATATATATTTTTGGTCTTTTTTGAAGGGGTGGAGCAGGGGGTTAATCACATTCTGAATTGCTTATTTCATAATTACTCTGCTTAAACCTATTTCTATTCATATTAGTTTAGGTATGTCGTATATTTTCAGGAATTTGTCCCATTCATCTGCACTTTCAAATCTGTTGCAGTTCTTTTTCATAGTGTTATGATTCTTTATTCAATGAATATGTTGTGTTGTCTCCAGATTCATTTCTTTTGATTATTTACCCTTCCCCCCCCCCCCCCCCCAGTATATCCAGTAGTTTGTTTCAGTGATTCTTTTCAAAGAACCAACTTCTGGTTTGATTGATTTTTTTCTGTTGTTTAACTGTATTCTATTTCATTTCTTTCTCATTGGTATTTATTATTCATTTCAGCTAGTATCTTTGGCCTCTTGCTCTTCCTTTCCTTTTTGTTCAAGTTTTCATTTAAACAATTGATTTTCATCCATCTTTTTAAATATGGGCATGTATTGCTATGAATTTCCCTCTGAGAATGGTTTGCGCTGTGTCACAAAGGATTTGGTATGTTGTGCTTTCCTTTATATTTGATACCAAGTATATTTTTATTTCACTTTTAATTTCTTACATAGAGAAATTGTTTTCTAGTCGTACAATATTTAATTTTGGTATAATAATAATTATTCATTTTTATTCTTCCTGTGATTGATTTCTTACTTCATACCATTATGGTCAGAAAGTATGCTTTGTATGATTTTAATGTTTTAAAACTTGAGATTTGTGGCATAATCTGTAGTTGGTTCTGGAAAAATTATCCTGTGAAAATGTCTGCTGATGATGGATGGAGTGTTCTAAGTTAAATTGGCTTATGATTTTCTTTATGTTCTTAATGTCCTTATTGATTCACTTTTTAAATGTTCTGTCGAGAACTGAAATTGAAGGTTTCAAAACTACAAATATTAATAGCGGCACTGTAATTTTTTTCTTTGATATTAGTGTTTGTGTCATGTTTTTGGACAGGTTAGGTGAATATATGCTAATAATTGTTGAATCTTCTTGAAGTATTAGCCCTTTTATTATGTAATAGCCTTTATCAGTATGACCACACTCCTTTTTTTGGGTGCTGGTTGCACGGAACATTTTTTCCATCCTTTATTTTCAGTCAGTTTGTGTCCTAATGTGAATGTGTGTTTTGTGTAGGTAACAAAAGATGAATCATGTTTTTTATCCAGTCTATCACTCTGCCTTTTGTGTAAATATTTTGGCTATTTACATTTTCTTCATTCTTTTAGCTAATTGGATTTTGAGTTTCTTTTATCTGGTTTCTCTTTTTATCAATTTTCCTGTTATTTTTGTATTTAGCATCTTTTGTTATGAGCTTTAATTCCTCTTTACATATTCTCTTAGTGGTTACTACAAATATTATACTATACAACATGCAATTACAGTAACATTTAGCATGCAATCAACAATGAATGTGAAATATTAAGTATTCCTGGTTTACTGTTCCCTCTCCTTTTTCTGTTGGTGAACCTCCAGTGACAGTAATGTACACCCTACATCCAGTAGTCGTAATATGTACTTATTTTCTGAGATCTCTGTCTGACTCCTTCCTCCCCCTTTGTGTACATTTGAGTGTTTGATTAATGTTCTTTCCTTTCCATTTAGAAAACTTCCTTAAGTACATGTAGGGCTGGTCTGGTATTGCCAAATTCCCAAGGCTTCTGGTTATTTGGGACTCTTCTTCCCTGTTTCAAAGAAATGCCTTGACTTAGTGCTTTTCTGTTGTTTCCTTTTTAATTAAAGTAGGGCGATGCCATCTATCGGTTGGCGTGTGTCACATATTGGTATAAGGAGCCCTGGTGGTGCAGATTGGTGTGATACTGCTAACCACAAGTCAGCAATTCACATCCATCTTTCTCTGTAGGGGAAAGATCAAGCTATTGCTCCCATAAACATGTACGCTCTCAGAACTCTAGGGTAAAAAAAGAAACCAAGAAACCATGGGGAGCAGTTTTACTCTTCCCATAGGGACACGAACAGTCAGAATCAACTTGAAGGCAGTGGGTTTTTACCTGTTGTTATGGAATTAAAGAATTTCCGATTTATTACCAAAGGTTTATAATTCATTACTGTGCTTAGATTTCTGGTGTTCAAATTGTGCCAGACAGGTCAACCTATCTGCTAAGTTTTTGCACTGCACCATCATTGTTTTGGTTGTTTTATTACGTGGTTCCTGAGATACTCCAGATTTACCTTGTACATTGCTGCCATTTACCCCAGAATCAGCCATTTCTCCAATGACTGCCGGTTCATTTGACAAGAGAATGATTCTTGAGGTCGATTAGGTTACCAGATGGGCTCATTGCTACAGGGATATCCTTGCTTGTTGGCTGAACTCAGTGTCTTACACTCATTCTACAGAAGGAGAAATAGCATGACCTTTCCCCCTGCGTAGCGCCCATTCTTTTCCAAATTTTAGCGTAAAGTTTCACTGTAATTTACAATGCATATTGCAAAGCACAACAACCATGCTTCTTCCCTTTGTCGCTGAATTTTCCTCCAATTTAGCTATCATTTTAACTTTCTTTCTCTTTCTCTCAGCTGGTAATCTTTGTTTTCTCGATGAGGCTGCCCTTGGCAAATATAAGATTTTAGTCAGATCGCTTTCAGTGGCAGTTTTTACTGCTATTGTGGACACTACAATGGATTTATCAAATGTTCTTTCTCTTTAAGCATCATTTCAGCTTTTTCTTTTTTTTCCCCAACTGTCCATCTTGATTTTCCTGGTGAGGCTGCCTTTGATAAAAGGAAATATAAGATGGTAACCCGCTATCTTTGGTTTGATACTTTTTTCTGCTGTGTATTTTGCTGGACACCATAATGGCTTTCTGTGGCCTCTGTAAGAAACCCAGAGTCCTTTGTTCTTAATGCTGTGATAGACCTGAGTGGACTTGCTACTTCACAAGACTTTCCCCAGATTCCTTATCACCTTCAACATCCACAGCCACCCACTTAAGCAAGTGATAACTTAAAAACAGTAGTCTGACTTCCATCCTTCCAGAGAGCCACCAAGTAGACGTGCTAAGGCCCTGCTGCTCCAGCTCAGGCTCCACACATCTCTACCAGTTGTAATGGACTATGCTCCTAGGTTTTGTGTTACTAAATCTCAAGACAGAGAGACTTCGACTCGTTGTATATCAGGCATCAGCTTTCTCACACTGCTGAGTGGTGTGGATGTGTCTAAAGGAGTCCTAGTGGTACTTAGTGGCTATGTTTGGGTGCTGTTAAAATCTAGGTCAGTCGTTAAAACCCATCAGCCAGTCTGTGGGAGCGAGATGAAGCCGTCTGTTCCTGTAAAGATTTTCCACCTCAAAAACCGAAAGAAGTAGTTCTCTGCCCTATATGGTCGTTGTGAGTCAGAATCAACTTGTTATCAGCAGTGGACATTTTCAGAATACCTATTTGGAATATAAGAAGAACCACACAAGAAGCAGGCCACCAGATAAATATGACTGTGGATGTTGCTTCCAAGATCCGTGCTGCCCAGTGGAAAGGGAAATGAGCTGCAAGTGCACACAGTTGACGCATCCCACTGCCGACTGCGAGGCTGGCAGTTTGAGTCCACCCACATTGAAAGGGATATTGAAAGAAAGACCTGGTGATCTACTTCTGAAAAATCACCATCGAAAACCCTGTGAAGCACAGTTCTACCCTGACACCCATGGGATTGGCAGTACTACTCAACCGGGTGCCTAGCAAGACACCATTCTTTGTGGGATTTTTCCTATTTTAATTACCATCCATTGCTTTTTATTTTTTTAATCATTTTACTGAGGGCTCGTACAACATTTATCACAATCCATACGTACATCCATTGTGTCAAGCACATTTGTACATTTCTTGCCATCATCATTCTCAAAATATTTCTTTCTGCTTGAGCCCTTGGTATCAGCTCCTCATTTTCCCCCTCCCTCCTAACCCTTCTCCCTCATGAATCCTTGATAAATTTATAAATTATTATTATTTTGCCATGTCTTACACTGTCCAGCATCTTCCTTCACGCACATTTCTGTTGTCTGTCCCCCAGGGGGTGGTTATATGTAGATCCTTGTGATCAGTTCCTGCTTTCTACCCCTCCGTCCCTCCACCCTCCCTGTTTCGCCGCTCTCACCACTGGTCCTGAGAGGGTCATCTGTCCTGGAGTGCCTCTGTTTCCAGTTCCTGTGTGTACCAGTATACATCCTTTGGTCTAGCTGGATTTGTAAGGTAGAATTGGGATGATGATAGTGGGGAGGAGGAAGCATTGAAACTAGAGTAAAGTTGTATGTTTCATCATTGCTACACAGCACCTTGACTTGCTCATCTCCTCCCTGCGACCCTTCTGTGAGGGGATCTCCACTTGCCTACAGATGGGCTTTGGATCCCCACTCTGCACTGCCCCTCATTCACAGTGATAATAATATTTTTGTTCTTTGATGCCTGATACCTGAACCCATCAACATCTCATGATCACACAGGGTAGTGTGCTTCTTCCATGTGGGATTTATTGCTTCTCAGCTAAATGGCCTCTTTATTTTTAAGCCATTAAGACCCTAGGTGCTATATCTTTTGATAGCCAGGCACTACCAGCTTTCTTCACCACATTTGCTTACGCACCTGTGTTGTCTTCAGCGATCGTGTTGGGAAGGTGAGCCTTATGGAATGCCAGTTTAATAGAACAAGTGTTCTTGCATTGAGGGAGTACTTGAGTAGAGGCCCAATGTCCATCTGCTACGTTAATACTATAAATATATGCACATAGATCGATTATTTCCCCATTGTCATATATAAATATGTTTGCATATGTACATGCCTGTATTTAGACCTCTATAAATGTCCTTTGCCTTCTAGTTCTTTCCTCTATTTCCTTTTACTTTTATCTTGTCCCACTATCATGCTCAGCCTTCATTTGGGTTTCAGTAATTCCTCTCAGTTACATTACCCTTGAACAAGCCCTACCAGACCTTTTACACCCTCCTCATCACTGATTTTGGATCACTTGTTATTCCATTGTCCCTGGGATTTATTAACACCACTTCCTTTCCCCCACCTCTCCCTCTACTATGTCCCCTGGAACCTTCGGTCCTGTTGTTTTCTCCTCCAGATTGTTTATCCAGACTCTTTTATCTAGACAGACCTGCAGAGATAATACTATGCACAAACCAAGACAGAGCAAAACAAAACAACAAAAAAGAAAATAGTTCAAGGTCTATTGACATTTAGGAGTGTTTTCTGGTGGAGTCTGATGGAGTGCCACACCATGGCCCCAAAGTCTATTTTTGGTATTCCCTCGAGACGTCCTTGCTCTGCTCCCCTTGCTGTTCTGTTGCACGCCTTTAGTGTTTTGCCTCGGTGTGGTGGGGTCTGATCAGGCATAATTCCCTCACTGTGTATCCAGTGTTGTCCCCTATAGGGCTATGGGCCAGTGAGGGATGTCATGTCTCATAGTGGGGTTGACCATATGGCCCTCTCTAGCTATTGGCTGCTCTGAGCAGGGATATCATCTTCAAGTCTTGGTGGGCCAGGATGTGCTCCACTCTCTCTTCCTCCCCCCTCATTTGCTCCTGTGTGCTCTGATCAGACATGTCCCTCTCCCTGAGCTGTAGCTTCAGTGCTGCCCCTAAGGTAAATTCTTCAGGGGGCAGGGGTGGTTGTCCACATAGTTGGGATTGGGGCCTGTCTCTCAGACCCCTCTACTGGTTCCCTGCTTCATGCCAGTATGTTGCATTCACATCTTAGAGCACCGCTTTGTAGTCTGGTCCCTCTTTCCCTGAGAAGATATGAATAATACACTCCCCTTGGGGGAGTTAGTGCCCTGTTCCCCAACTACTCATTTGTTTTTTCTCTCTTTCCCCTTCCTTTTTAGTTGTCTACCATATGTATTCCTGGATTTGGTCTGGTCCCTGCCATACTCCCTGAACCTGAACCCAGGAATGTTTATATACAATAGTTTTTTCCCTAAGCCCGTTTTGCACTTTTTTTTTTTTAAGCTTTCCTCATCAGACTCATATAGTACTTCTCATTTTCTGCTTGGCTTACTTCGCTTAGTATAATTTCCTCCAATTCTTTCCAATGTGCTTCATGCATTCATCACTACTTTTTTTCTTATTTTTTTAATCATTTTATTGGGGGCTCATAGAATTCTTATCACAATATGTTCTTGATCCATTGTGTCAAGAACATATGTACATTTGTTGCCATCATCATCCTCAAAACATTTGCCTTCTATTTGAGCCCTTAATATCTGCTGCTTATTTTCCCCCTCCCTCCCCACTGTCCCCTACCTCATGAACCCTTCATCATTAATAAATTATGATTATTTTGTCATATACTACACTGTCCGATGTCTCCCACCGCCTTCTTCTCAACTGTCCCTCCCCCAGGGAGGAGACTATATGTAGATTCTTGTAATCAGTTCCCCCTATCCACCCCACATTCTCTCCACCCTCCAGGCATCGCCACTCTCACCACTGGTCCTGAATGAGTCATCTGTCCGGGGATTCCCTGTGTTTCCAGTTGCTATCTGTACCAATGTACATCCTCTGGTCTAGCCAGATTTGTAAGGTAGAATTGGGATCATGATAGTGGAGGAGAGGAAGTATTTAAGAACTAGAGGAAAGTTATATGTTTCATCGCTGCTACCCTGCACTCTGACTGGTTCATCTCTTCCCCACAACCCTTCACTAAGGGGTGTCCGATTGGCTACCAATGGGCTTTGAGTCTCCACTCTGCACTCACCCACATTTTCAATGATATGATCTTTTGTTCCTTGATGCTTGAAACCTGATCCCTTCGACAGCTCGTGGTCACACAGGCTGGTGTGTTTCTTCCATGTGGGCTTTATTGCTTTTGAGCTAGATGGCCACTTGTTTATCTTAGAACCTTTAAGAACACAGACGCTATATCTTTTGATAGCTGGGCACCATCACTTTTCTTCACTACATTTGCTTACACACACGTTTGTCTTCATTGATCGTATCAGGGGGGTGGGCACCCATTGATATGATTTTTAGTTCTTTCATGTCTGATAACCAGTCCCTTCTGCACCTTGTGGTCAGACAGGCTGTGTGCTTCTTCCATGTTGGCTTTGATGCATCTCAGCTAGATGGCCGCTTGTTTATCTTCAACGCTTTAAGATCCCAGACGCTTTGATAGCCACGTACCATCAGCCTTCTTCACCACATTTGCTTATGCACACATTTTTCTTCAGCAATCAGGTTGGGAATGTATGCATCCTGGAATGCCAATTTAATAGAACAAAGTGTTCTTGCATTGAGTAAGTGGAGGCCTAATTGTTTTATTAGGAGTTCACACAACTCTTATCACAATTCATACATACATCAGTTGTGTAGAGCACATTTGTACATTCATTGCCCTCATCATTCTCAAAACATTTCCTCTCCACTTAAGCCCTTGGCATCAGGTCCTCATTTTGTCCCCTCCATCCCTGCTTCCCCCTCCCTCATGAACCCTGGATAATTTATAAATTATTATTTTGTCATATCTTGCCTTGTCCGACATCTCCCTTCACCCACTTTTCTGTTGTCCACCCCCTAGTAACAAAGTCAAATGCAGATCCTTGAAATCGATTCCTCCTTTCCAACCTACTCTCCCTCTACGCTTCTAGTAGTGCCACTCTCACCACTGGACCTGAAGAGATCATCCACCCTGGATTCCCTATGTTTCTGGTTCCTATCTGCACCAGTGTACATCCTCTGGTCTAGCCAGACTTGCAAGGTAGAAATCAGATCATGATAGTGCAGGAGGATGAAGCATTTAGGAACTAGAGGAAAGTTGTATTTTTCATTGTTGCTACATCACACCTTGACTGGCTCGCCTCCTCCCCTACACCCCTCTGCAAGGGGATTCCGGTGACTGACAAATGGGCTTTGGATCTCCAATCTGCACCCCGCCCCCCTACCTCATTCACTATGGTAAGATTTTTTGTTCTGATGATGCCTGATACCTGATCCCTTCAACACCTTGTGATCGCACGGGATGGTGTGGTTCTTCCATGTGGGCTTTGTTGCTTCTGAGCTAAGTGGCTGCTTGTTTGCCTTTAAGACACCAGACGCTATACCTTTTGATATCCGGGCACCATCAGCTTTCTTTGCCACATTTGCTTATGCACCCATTTGTCTTCAGCGATCATATCATGGAGGCAAGCACAAAATGTTATGATTTTTTGTTCTTTGATGCCTGATAACTGATCCCTTTGGCACCTTGTGATCACACAAGCTGGTGTGCGTCTTCCATGTGGGCTTTGTTGCTTCAGAGCTAGATGACCACTTGTTTATCTTCAATCCTTTAAGACCCCAGACGTTATATCTTTTGATAGCCGGGCACCATCAGCTTTATTCACCACATTTGCTTATGCACCCGCTTTGTCTTCAGCAGTTGCGTTGAAAAGGTCAGCATCACAGAATGTCAATTTAATAGAAGAAAGTATTCTTGCATTAAGGGAGTACTTGAGTGGAGGCCCAATGTCCTTCTGCTACCTTAATACTAAACGTATAAATATATGCACATAGATCTATTTACCCATCCTCATATATAAATATATTTGCATATATACATGTCTTTATCTAAACCTCTATAAATGCCCTTTGTCTCCTAGCTCTTTCCTCTATTTCCCTTGACTTTCCTTCTGTCCCACTATCATGCTCAGTCCCGACCAGGGTTTCAGCAAATCCTCTTTGTTACATTACCCTTGATCATGCCCTACCAGGCCTCCCAGCCCCTCCTCACCACTGATTTAGATCACTTGTTCCCTTGTCCCTGGGTTTGTTAACACCACTACCTTTTCCCCCACCTCTCCTATGTCCCTCCTGAACTGTCGGTCCTGTTGTTTTATCCTCCAGATTGTTCATCCAGCCTATCTTATTTAGAAAGACCAGCGGAGATAATAACATGCACAAAAACAAGACATAAAAATACCAAGGAACAATATACAACCAACCAACAACAATAAATCAATGACAAAAAAAAAACACAAGAAAGAAAAGTTTGTAGTTAGTTCAAGGATTGTGTGTTGGCCTTTAGGAGTGTTTTCCAGTTCAATCAATTGGGGTACCACACCCTAGCCCCAAAGTCCACCTTCATCATTCCCTGAGGACCTCGCCGTTCCATTCCCTTGCTATTCTGTTGCACCCCCTTAGTGTTTTGCCTCGGTGTGGCGGGATCAGATCAGGCGTAGTTCCCACACTGTGTCTCCAGTGTTGTCCCCGGTAGAGCTATGGGTCAGTGAGGGGCGTCATGTCTCATAGTGGGGCTGGCCATGTGGTCCTCTCTGTGGACTGGCTGCTCTAATCGGGATAATCGTCCTCAAGACCTGGTGGGCCAGGATGTGCTCCACTTTCTCCTCCTCCCCCTTCATCATCACCCATGTGCTCCCATCAGATATGTCCCTCTCCTGGAGCTGCAGATTCAATGCCGTCTTTTGAAATAAGTTCTTCTGGTGGGAGGGCCAGGCGTCCTCTTAGTATTTGTCATCACTGCTTTTTAGTGATGTGTAGTACTCCATTGTATGTATATACCACTGTTTTTTAATCCAATCATTTGTTGGTGGAAATTTGGGTTGTTTCCAACTCCTTGCATTCGGATTTGTACCCTTGTGGAACTGCTGTTCAGGTCCTTTGCCCACCTCCTCGGTGGGCAATTAGTTTTTTTTTCTCTTTGGAAACTAGCAGAGTATTGTAGATTTTAGTAATAAGGCCTTTGTCTGATGTGTCAGGCTAAAGATGTTTTCCCAGTCCGTGGGCTCTCTTATTACTCTCTTGGTGAATTATTTTGATGTACACAGATGTTTTATCTTCAGTGTATCCCACATGTCAATTTGTGACTCATGTGCATTTGTGTCCTTCCCTGTTTCTGCTATCCCATGTATTCCCAGGGCCAAAATTCTCAGATTGGTCCCAGTTCCCTTATTGATGGACCTAATAGTTTGGAGTTTTACCTCAAGGTCTGTGATTTACCTTGAGTTTATTCTTGTGCATGGAGTCAGATAAGGGTCATGCTTCATTTTTCTGCAGGTAGATATCCATTTTTTCCAACACCGCTTGTTAAAGAGGGTACCTGCTTTTGATATTTTGGGGGCTTTATCAAAAGTGAGTTGTCTGTATCCTGATGATTTTATTTCTGGGTTTTCAGTTCTTTTCCAGTAGTCTAAGTATCTGTCATTATACCAATACCTCCCAGTTTTGACCATGATGGCATTATAATATGTGCTAAAGTCAGGTAAAGCAAGCCCTCCCACTGTGTCCTTCTTAGGGAGTCTCTGCTAATTCTGGGCTTCTTCCCTCTCCATATGAATTTGGTAATCAGTTTTTCCATTTCTTTCAAGAAAGATGAGGGTAATTCTCTCAGGATTGCATTAAAGTTATATAGTGCCTAGGAGAGAACTGACATCTTTACTATATTGAGTCTTCTGATCGACAAAAATGGGATATTCTCCCATTTGTTGAATCACTCTTGGTTTCTTGTAATAGTGTTCCATAGTTTTCCTCATATAAATCTTTTGTTCTTTTAGTCTGCTATTTCCCTAGATATTTTAATTTGTGCTTGGCTATTGTGATGGGTACCACCTTTTTGACCTCCTCTTCTGTTATTTTAGCTGATATGTATAGCAGTCCAGTGGACTTCTGTTTGTTGATCTTGTATCCTGCCACTCTGCCCCTTTTGGATCTTTTGGGATTTTCCATTTATAAAATCATGTCATCTACATATAACGATAGTTTTACCTCTTCCTTCCCCAGACGAATACCTTTGATGTCTCTCCTTTGCCTTATGCTGCGAGCTAAAACCTCCAGTACGATGTTAAATAAGAGTGGGGACAAGGGGCATCCTTGTCTGGACCCTTTTTCTGTGGAATTGTGTTCCTCTTTTCTGCATTGACTACCATGTTGGCTGTTGGTTCTTCATATATAGCTTGTATTGTCTTGAGGAATTGTCCTTCCATTCCTATCTCCTGACGTGTCTTAAAAAGGAATTGGTGTTGGATGTTGTCGAATGCTTTTTCCACATCTATCAATATTATCATGTGGTTCTTAGAGTTTTTCATGTCAATGTGGCACATGATACTAATGGTCTTTCGTATGTTGAACTATCCCTGGTATGAATCTTGCTTGGTCATGGTGAATTACCATATATACTCGTGTATAAGCTGAATTTTTCAGCACAAAAAATGTGCTGAAAAACTGGGGTTTAACTTATACGAGGTGTAATATCTCACAGGTGATTGTCGTTCCTCCGCTGTTCATTCAAAGCCCCACTGATACTGCAGGGCTTTGAATGTTTGTTACTCACATCTAACCAATCAGAGCCATCCTATGACGTGGAAGGCTCCAATTTGCAGAAGCACCCATAGTGATTCACTTACGCTGGCAGCTGAACTGGTCAGGATGTGTCCGTGGCTGCGCTCCGTCTCTCCCCTCTGGTCTCTGTGTTAATTCACATCCTGCATTTCCCACCCTAGGCTTATACTCAAGTCATCAGTTTTTCTAGTTTCCCAGGTAATAACTAGGTACCTAGGCTTATACTCAGGTCGGCTTATATTCAAGTATATATGGTATTCGTTTTATATACATTTGTATTCTATTGGCAAGTATTTTGTTAACAATTTTTGCATCTGTGTTCATTAAGAATATTGGTCTGTAGTTCTCAATTCTTGTAGGATTCCTGCCCTGTTTGGGTATCATATTTATACTTGTTTCAAGAGGTTGCCGTCTTTTCTAGGTTCTGGAAGATTTTGTGTAGGATTGGTGTCATTTCTTCCCTAAATGCTTGGTAGAATTGTCCTGTGAAGCCATCTGGTCCAGGGAAATTGGGGTTGGTAATCCCTTGATATCCTTGTCTATTTCTTCTATTGCTATGGGTCTATTGACATTCTTGATGTTCCTCTGGGACATTCGAGGGAGGGATTGTTTTTCAAAATTTGACCATATCTTCCAAGTTGTTGAATTCATTGGAGTACAGTCCTTCGTAATACTCTTTAATTATCATTTTGAATTCATTAGAGTCTGTTGTAATGTCCCCTCTTTCATCCCTCATTCTTGCTATTGAAATTTGTTCCTGTCTTTCTTTGGTTAGGTTTACCCACGATATGTTGATTCTGTTTATCTTTTCAAAGAACCAACTTTTAGCAGCATTAATTTTTTCCATAGTTTTCTTATTTTCCCTCTCCTAAATCTCAGCCCTGATTTTTATTATTTCTTTTCTTTTGCTATTAGCACGATTGTGCTGTTGACTCAGCCCTAGTTGCTGTAAATTTTGTGCCAGCATATCAATCATATGGCTTTCTTCCTTTCTCAGGTGTGCATGTATTGCTATGAAACTTCCTCTGATAACTGCCTTTGCTGTGTCCCATAAGTTTTGGTACGTCTTATTCTCATTCTCATTGGTTTCTAGAAATTTCCTAATTTCATCTATGATCTGAGCCAGTACACACTCCTTTTTCAGTAGAGAGTTATTCATCCTCCAATTGTTTGCCTTGTTTTATTCATCTTCATTTTGCTGATTTCCAGCCTTATGGCACAGTGGTCAGTGAGAGAAGTCTATATGATATCAATGTGCTTAAATTTATGCAGATTTGACTTATGCCCCAGCATGTGGTCTATCTTCGAATATGTGCTATGTGGGCTTGAAAAGAATGTGAAATATTTTGTATTTTCATGAAAAGCTCTGTAAATATATATCAGGTCAAATTGACTAATTGTAGTGTTTAGATCTCTGGCCTCCTTGTTGAGTTTCTTTCCCTGTGATATTTCTTTCTCAGAGAGTGGTGTATTGAAGTCACCTACTATAATTGTTGAGGCTGTGACTTCCTTTTTCATATTTTGAAGCATTTGTTTGACGTATTCAGCAGGTCTGTCATTTGGGGAATAGGTTTACAATGCTTAGTGGTTCTTTGCCTACTGCTCCCTTGAGCATTATATAGTGTTCCTCATCTCTTTTTATGGTTTGCACTTTGAGGTCAGTTTTATCCAAGATTACGATTGCAACCCTTGGTTTTTTTTTAATGGCTGTTTCTTTGGTATGTTTTTCTCCAGCATTTGATTCTCAGCCTAGTTTTGTTTGTAGTCTTGACATGTGTCTCCTGTTGGCAGCAGATTGATTAGTTGTATTTCTAAACTAGTCTAAACTAGTCTGCTAGCCTCGGTCTTTTAATGCCTGAGTTTAGTTCATAGATATTCAGGGGTATTATTTCCTTCCGTGGACTCTGTGATGTCATCTTACACCTTTTGTGTTGGGTGTTTTCCCACCTCCCTTTCTTTTTAATATAGTGTGTGTGTGTGTGTGTGTGTGTTTCATTCTTGACTTCTTTTCACCCTTAATCCAATGCTATCTTGGGGGCTGTTTTCTCTTTGTTTCCCTCTGGGTGAGGTTGTTCTCTGTGGCAGTCTCTTACTTATGCTAGGTGAGTGCTGTTCTTCTGCCTATACTGGATCGACAAGGATCCAGGCTGGGTTTCTTCTAATGTATTCTTTGAGTTTTTCCTTCTCTAACAAGACAATTACTTCTTCATCTATCTTGATCAGTAATTTGGCTGTGTAGAGTATTCTTGGGTTTGCATTATTTTCCTTCAATTTTTGCAATGTTACTCAACAACTCTCTCCTCTTCTTCATAGTGTTCTCTGATACCCTGTTTCCCCGAAAATAAGACAGTGTCTTATATTAATTTTTGCTCCCAAAGATGCACTAGGTCTTATTTTCAGGGGATATCTTATTTTTCCATGGAGAAGAATGTGGTACACGTTTATTGTTTATTGTTTTATTAAAAGAGACCTCGTACTACCTGTCTGCTCTGACTGCGCTGCAGCCAATAGTGAGCTGCGTGGTGGTGCCCACCACTATGATCCAGAGTCCAGAGTTACGGTAGCTTCGGGGGTGCTGATTTTTGGGGAGGTCTTATTTTTGGGAGATGCCTTATATTTCAGCCCGAGGCAAAACTGTAAGTAGGTCTTATTTTGGGGGGATGTCTGACTTTTGGGGAAACATGATAGGTCTGAGCATATTCTTATTTGGGAAACTATGTGATTGCTTGTTTTTCCCTAGCTCTTCTCATGATTTTCTCCTTTTCCTCAAAGTTGGATAGTAAGTATGATGTGCCTTGATTTCTTCTTGGGTTTCAATCTGACTGGTGTTCTTTCAGCTTCCTGAATGGTTGCCAGGTTTTCATTCATTAAGCTCGGGAAGTTTTCCTCCAAGAATTTCCTCTCTGTTGCAGTTGACTTCTTTGTGGTGTCTTCCTCTGGTAATCCAATAATTCTAATGTTGTTCCACTTCATAGCATCAGACCTAGCTTTTAGGTTCTCTTCATCTTCACTAATGATCTTATTAGATTTTTGTTCGCATTTAAAGTCTCCTTGGCTGTCCTCTAGGTCACTGGTGCAATTATCTGCCTCCTCCAGTCGATTCTCGTGGTCTGCGTGTCTGCTACTAGTTTTTGTTATCTCTTCCCTGATCTCTTGTATTTCCCTTTGGTGTATGGACTTAATCTCCTCTTTCATTTCATCTTTTTTCTGTATTGTTTTTCTCATATCCTGTATTACAGCAAGAAGTATTCTGAAAAATTCTTTATGTGGCAGATAAATATCTGCTTCTTCTATGCATGTCGTTCGGTTCAGGACATCTCTGCCATTGAAGTTTGTTTCTCATGTTTTTTTGTTGAGGTCATTGGGCCTGATTGCTGTTTGTTTTAGAGGAGCCAGGTGCCATTTTTCAGGGAGTCAAAGAGCACTGGCTCTCTCTGGGAGACTCGTAGGAAAGCTTCTTCGAACTGCTACAGCTAATTTCACTATGGAATTAGCCAACCACTTTATCCTCCTGTGGCTTCACTCTTTCCCTAGTCAACAAGTTGGATGGGCCTCTCCGGAGATGCTGGTTGGGTTGTTGTGGATCCACGAGGATGGTGCTTTACTGGGTGATCTCACAAGAATCCATGATGGTGTGGCCCATGACGGCTTGGGTTGCCACAGGTGGCATGCAAAGGTGCCCGCTGCAACAGGAGTGTCACAGAAATCTGGTTGGTTGCCTGCTTTGGTATAGAGCACCGTGAATGTTGGGCGGAATTTCCCTGATCAGGTAGATCACTGCGTAGGTTAGGCAGAGGTTCCCACTGCTCCGTGGAAAGCTGGTGAGTGTTTGATAAGCTTTCTTAGTCTGTGAGGCACTACAGCAGGCGGGAGGAAGCTCCCTCAGTAACGTGGGACCACAGAGGATGGATAGGCGCTCCCCAAGGCACACAGGCAGGATTTCCCCCAAAGAAGGGGTGCCGAATTTCTCCAGCCATGTCTTAAGCACTACAGAGGACCGGCAGGTGGGCTTTTCCAGGGAAGAAGTTGGGCAGGATATCCCCTGTTGGAGTGTGGGTGGGCTTTCCCAGCTTCCGGTTATGCTGCAGAGGGAGGAGCTCGCCCAGCAGGGTTGAGTGCAGGCATTAATGCCCTAGGCTAAGGGTAGTGGTCAGGATGTTGGCAGTGCTGTGTGAGAGAAAGGGGAAGAGAAAAAGAGATGGAAAAAAACAGCCCACTGAGACAGGGGGATAGGGGGGAATAGAGAGAAGAGAGGGAAACTGAAGCATCAATATAAATGAACCTGATCCTTGACCATGGGGCTGCAGGGGTTTAATCCCTGCCCTGAGATGGTGTCAAACTGTGGCTGTGTTGAGATAAAGCCCCTGTGTTGGCTACAAATGATCCTGGCTCCAGCCAAGACAGTGGCCGGGCCAAGGTAAGGTGACCAGATTTTAACATTGGTATAGCGGGACACCATTGATAAAACTCATATCCTGGTGAAATTGCCACATGGCAGCCGAAAACCGTACATACCCTCACTTGTTGTCCATTCTTTCCAAAAATTGGGACTTTTTAAAAACACCATAGACACGAGAAAAAATGTTTAAAAAGCGGTACGTCTGGTCACCTTAGGCTAAGGTCAAACCCTAGCTGGCCTCCATTGTGGTAAGCCAAAAGACCCAGCTCCTTAAAACCTATTGGATCTCTGCCTACTTATCTTTCTGATGCTCCTTCTGCGACCTGGCGGTGTGGAATTTCCCTCTTAGTGACTCTCCTGCACAGATTTCTGTGGAGTTCCTCTGCTATGTGTTACTCAGTCGCCATCTTCCTGGAAGTCTCTACCATCCATTTCTTAACAGATTTTTGTGAGAACTTTTTTTTCTCTCCCACTTAAAATTAATATACTTTTCCCCTCAAGAGACTGTAATTTACCTTTGTAAATTACAGAAAAAGGGCTTCAAAAATTCATGGAAAATTCCTTTACCTTTTAATCCTATTTCCATGAGCTATTTGTGACTCACTCATACATGTTATTCCAGTTACTATGGCTCCATAAGAAATTATCGCCAACACTTAATGGCCTAAAATAGCAATTAAATATGCTCATAGATTTTATATTTTGTGGGAAGGAACTCAGACATAGCATAACAAACATGTTTCTTCTCTGCCCTATGATGCCGGGGCCTCAGCTACACACCTTACTGGCTAGACCAGAAATGTCTGAAAGCTCGCTTACCATGTGGCTGCCTGATGGGCCAGTTTGGGCTTCTTCACAGTTCAATGTCTAGTGTCCCTCCAGAGTACGTTTCCTAAAGGAGAAACCAGGTAGAATCATACTCCTATAGTCCCTGGGAGCACTGCTGCCGTATTCATTAGGTCTGAAGAGTCCCAAGTCCCCCATCCCCAGGTGCACAAAAGGGAAAGTGACCACACACCTCACATTCCTTCACGAAGGGATCTAGGGTCCCTGAGTAAACCGCATGGAGTGCATAGCTGACCTCTGGCTACATCAAGGAGAAGAATCCTACGTAGCTCCATCAATCAAGGCCGATTGCCACAAAATAGAGATCAGGCATGCCTCCACCCTCCATCATTCTTTACCCTTTTCTGATAGTAACTGTTTCTTCCACAGCATTCTACTTTTGTGCTGTGTTCTATAATCCATTGCACTGGTCGCACAGAGCTCACAGGCAATACTCACAATTAAGGGAGCTTTTTAGAGAACTTAATGGGTTACTACAAGCCAAGATCAGAAAACACTAAGGATACACTCATTGGTCCACAGTATCATCTCGCCTCAATCAAGTCTTTCTCTAGTCCTTAGTCTCTGTGTTGCTCTTCAATTCTGTCTCGTGTCTCCTTGCCTCAGCCTCTGACTTTGCCTTGTTCTTTCAGTCTGTCCAGTAATTTCTGTTTCACAGCCTCTGGTTCCTCTTGTCTTTAGACAGAGATCTCATTTGTTCTCCACTGGAAGTTCTTTATTCCTTAAGTTCATGGGATTCCTCTCTGTTCCTGTTCTAAGATAACACATCCCTATGGCCAGGGAAGTGGCAACGAAAATGAACCAGTCCACTCTGTTTTGTGTTAGACATGCCCTATTTGCAAAGTCCCACCTAATCATCAATGGGAATCACAAAGACCTAGACAGAAGAGCCATGCCAAGAGACTTCACACCACGATAGTCCCACAGACAGGTGCTTCTTGCCTTCTTACCCTTAAATCTACAAGTGAGAGCTGTGTCTTGGGAGATTCGCCTCTAAACCCTGGCAACCAAGTGTGCTTTTTACAGTGCATTTCCTCAACTCCTGTGCAGACAGACCACTGCAGCCAGGTGCTGATTCAGGGCAGCCTCCCAGCATTGCCTGTCTGTCCTGCAGCCCCCACTCTATGTGCCTCATTGGGCCTCAGCCATCCATGTGGCCTTTCTGCTCTGCTGGGTGGCATTTTGTTTTAAGATGATGGCAACGCCTTGACAGTCAAAGCTGCAGAACCCTCTGGAGAAAGGACACCAGTGAGTTGCTTTTCTTGCCCACACCCCATCACTGTGGTGGACTTGCACACATTCCTGTTGAGTCAGATGTTGGTGATCTGCATTTCTCCTCCACATTCACTTCACTTAAAAAAAAATTTAGCCCCTGCTATGATTCTAGTGATAGAAGGTCATGTAGGATTTAAGAAAGCTGAATTATCCCTGTCATGTTTAACTCACTGCATAGTTGGAAACTTATAGTTTGAATGTTACATGTTTGCTGTCAGGAATTGAATTTCCTTTCCACTGGGCATCCTGCAGACCCTGCGGTGCTGCATTGCTCCTTGGACCTTGCTGTGTAGCATGGGGATTGCAGGGCCATCTCTACTCTGCTTATGGGACCTGCAGGACCGCAATGATGAGTTGCAGGCTGCGCTGGAAGGCCTACAGACATGGATGCACAAGACACAGAGTAGCCCATCTAGTTTCCGGCCAGATGGATGCCTGCCCCCAGCAGATTGCTCCGAAGGTAGAGGATCTTCTTGGGGAAAGGGTGGAGTCCTTGTTCCAGCAAACTGGGCTATCTCTCAGACCTACCCGTAGTTTGTGTCATGGGCCACTTCCAAGCATCATAGGGTATATTGAGGCACAAACACCTGCCCCAGACACACGGGCACCACCCGGCTGAGTTCCTTGTAGCTGGGAATTTATGGAAGGGGATGGGGGCTTTATCAACTGTAATGAAATGGCAGCAGTTATGTGATCTCACAATGACCTCATGAGAGGCATGTCCATCACTCGTAGATGTTCCAAAGCCACCTCCAGAGTTGTGATTAAGATGAAGGGACTTGGTGGTGAGGTTTCAGCATAGGCTAGAGACAGAGAGAGTGAGGGTATGTGACAGTAAATAAAGGAGCTATATTTCCTTTGCCCAGGTCACAGACCAGTCTCTATACAGATTGTCCTCTGAGCTGTAAGCTGGTTGATGTGAAAACTCTTTTAATAAAAGAGATAAATTATATCTAAAACATATTAATGACTCCCTGATGTTCAGAGAGAGCTTGAGATTTGTCCCCTTGAGTGTCAGAATTCGTCAGAATAGACCTGTGCCAGCGGCGCCTGTGCAGGACACAGGTCAAGCACTGGAAGCAGTTGGGACCTGTGTGCATAGGCGTGCATATCTGCTTAAAAGTAGATATCTCTGGCTTCAGGATCCTCTTAGTGCTGAGGTTTATGACAAATTCCACCTACAGTGTAGACTGTGTTTGATTAATCTCAGCTCCTTCAAAAGACAAGAACAAGGAGGTAACACAGCTGCCCTAGAGTTTTGTCATAGTCCTGTATAGCCAGGGGTTGGTTCTTGGATCAGTGCCCCCAACTGTGCATCAGCAGACACCGTGGCAAGTCTCTCAGCCCTGCTGCCAAAGCACTGATACACAGGGAGATCTGTGGACACTGACAGGCCACGCCCTCACCCCAGGGAGATCTGTGGACACTGACAGGCCACTCCCTCACCCCAGGGAGATCTGTGGACACTGACCTGTGGATCTTTGGCAGTCGAGCATTTTGCATCCTCCTCCCTCCCAGTTTTGTAGTGCTCTAAAGCTATTTATTTAATAAAATGTAAATGAATTATAGCTAAAAGAGCCAACCTGGGAACCTTAAGTTTTCTCTGAATGTGGGTACAGCGTCTTTGGACCCCAACATAACCTGCTCACCTGCAAATGGCAGATTGGTGTCTTGAAATCCTGTGAGTCAACAGCCAAAGGCCATTAGACTCATTTGGGAAATGTGGGATGGAGCCTGACACAGCCAGCTGCACCACATCCAGAGATGCCAAGGGTGCTGTGACATCCATTTAAGGCATCCTACGTATTCTTCCACACAACAGACAGGTCAGCCATCCCCAGGGAAATGGACACTGTGTCCCCTCAACTACACAGAATTTATGGCCCTCAGCACGAACCACTGACCCAAAACCTGGGAGACAAGGCCCTGAAGTCTTGGGTCTGCTCGAGACTGGGGACTGCGGCACCAGATCACAGACCTAGGCTTCATGCCATCGCTAATGAAACCTAGCAGTTTCACAATGTGGCCTTTTTATGTACTGTCCTCCCATCCCTCTGATGGAAACCATTTTAGAAGCAGCACCAAGGCTCAGTTGACCCTTCCGATGTTTGTCTGCTGCTGAGAGAATAGTAAGAAGCTGGGTTGCAGTAAGCCTAGTGATGTGGACTGTCCAGCCTCACGGACCTCCTGTCAGCCCAGGTGACTGCGCAAGTTGACAGTTCTCAGTTTCCAAGGCAAAGTAATTCTTTCCAGAGGTTCTCATTCAGGTTTTTGTCTTGTCCCTTATGTCAAAGTTTGTCACCATTTTCAGGGTGACAATGAGAGTAGAGGATGACTTTGCCACGTCCCATCCTTGACACTGCAAAATGAAGACGGAGTCATGGCATAAATGCAATTCTGAGTCTCAGACCAGCTCTCTTCCAAGCCCTAGCAACACACGTAGTTCAAAGATGTGCCTTGTGTGCCTGGTGTGCGGAGTGGTGATTCAGGTCGGAAAGCGAGTCCTTGCAGTGCTCTCAAGCACCATTCCTCATTCCACACGTATGGAATGTGCCTGACTGCTTTATTTATTCATTTATTATTATTATTATTATTATTATTATTATTATTATTATTATTATTATTGTATTTTAAAATCATTTTGTTGGGAGATCTTACAAGTATAACATTCCATAGTTAAATCACATCAAACAGTGTTGTACAGTTGCTACCACAATCCGTTTCAAAACATTTTCTTTTTCTTGAACTCCTTGATATCTGCTCCCCATTTATTCCCTCCTTTGCCCACCATACCCCGCCCCAGGAAACCTTACTTTATTTTTTTCCATATCTTGCACATCCAATATATCCACTCACATACAATTCTGTTGTTCAATCCCATTGAGTGGGGTTATTCAGTCATCAGTGCTCTCAGCTCCCTGTTATCTCCTCTCCCCTTCCCGTACCCTCAGGGAACCGTTACTCCATTTATTGTTTCTGAAGGGTTATCTATCTTAGCTTTCATGTATCAAATGATATTAAATATACGATGAACCTACATCAAATCTGATATGATTAAAGAGGCAAAACAAATAAAAACCATAATCATAAGGGGAGGGAATATTAAGGAACTAGAGGATAATTATGTAGTTCATCAGTGCTATACCACACCCTGGATTTATCATCCCTTCCTGTGTCCCTTCTGAGCGTGACTGTCCAATTACCAGAGGGGCTGTGATTTCTGGGTCTCTACTACATCCATGCCCCTTCACATCAATTTGGTTGCTTATCTTTTGAACTTCTGATACCATTTCTCCTCAACACCTCATGATCACACAGGCTGGTGTGCTTCCTTGTGGGCTGTTTCTTACCTGCTAGTTGGGCACTTATTTAACTGCAAAGCATCTAAGACCCCATATGCTATTAATAACCAGGCACCATCAGCTTTTTTCAACCACATTTGCTTATGCACCCATTTTGGCTTCAGCAATCATCTGACCAGTTTATCGAGCAACACACAGACTTACTGCCATCAAGTTGATGCCAACTCATAATGACCCTATAGGACATGGGAGACCTGCCCCTGTGGGTTTCTGAGACTGTAACTCTTGATGGTGGTTTCAAACTGCTGACATTTCAGATCACAGTCCAATGCATAAACACCATGCCACCAGAGCTCCTACATATCCTGAAACCCAGCATTATTTGTGTGATATAATAATGTGGAGGAGGAGGAGGCCAATTTGAAGTCTTTAGCTAATAAACAGGCCATGAGGTGTGTCTGGCCACCTTCACACACAGTGAGGCTCATTCCCAGGCATCACACTGCCCAGAGGCATGTGTCACCAGGTCACCCCACTTCTTCCATCTCCCCACCTCCTCTATGATCCTGGCATCACCAGGGAATAAACTTGAAGTGAAGTACAAGGGGGCCTTACATTCATGGACAATTCCATTATCTTTTTCTTCCGTGTTCTGGAGGTTTTTTGAAGTCCCTTCACACGATATCACTGCCACTTTGTAGGAACTTGAAGGGTGTGATGGGCTGCAGGAGCCTCCTGAGCAATCTGTTCTGGTGAAAGTGTGAAATGGTTCTAAATGAGTGTTTCCTAACGTGGGCAATGCTGCCCCCTGGGGGGCACTGGAATAATCCGTGGGAGCTGCCAAAGCAAATAACCTACACCCTATCCTGGATTAGGGATGGGCTATTATATAAAAGTTAATTGCCAGAGGGTTGCTGGGTAACTATTTTTCTGAAAATTGGACAGCTGACCAAATAAGTTTGAGATCCTTTATTCTACATGGATACAACATAGCAGATCACCAGTGATGCGTGCTGTTGTACGCCAGTGTGGCAGGACTCCACCATCACTGCCTTTCCCTTGAAAAAGCACATGTAGAATCTGTGCTTTGTTGTCCCTTGGGAATAGGAAAGCTGTAAGAAACCTGTAATGTCCTCACTGAGCTAAGCTGAGATTTCCTCTTCTTCGCAGGCTTTTTCACATGCGTTACAGCTCCTACTCCAGTGAGCCTCGAAACGGAACTCATGATGGAGCAGGTGAAAGAACATTACCAAGACGTCAAGAGCCAGCTGGAGACGAAGGTAGGTGTGAGGGGTGCCCGAGGGGGCGCCTGGGGCTTCCTTTTGTGCACAGAGAGCCGTGCTTAGTGCTGACCCTTCTCCAGGCAGCTGCCTTGGATTTCTCTGGTTGGTGAGCGGGCACTAAGAAGACAGTTTGAGGGAAATACAAGCAGAAATGACTGTCAGTGCCTGGCCCAAAGTCGCTGGGGGCTGGCATGCTGAGTGCAGCCCTGCCAACTGCTGTGTGGGAATTCACACCACCTACCTCATTCTTAGCATAACTTATCCTTGGCTTTGCCTCTCTTGGGATGCTGCATAGTTTCTCAGCCAGGATTACCCTGGCTGACAAGGTCTTCTCAGATGAAGTTAGCTCCTGCCTCTCCTTAGATGGTGACTAAGAGAATGTCCGCACACAGTTGCCATGTGCCGCGTTCTTTCTACTTTCAGGACTCAGAGAGCCAGCCACCCTGTTTCCACCGGGACCTCTGAGCTCCTGGGTGCAAGTTACTTACCTAAACGGAGCTTGCCAGCCAACGGCCAGACAATATCTTCTCCCACGGGAGGTTATCCAACTGGTCCAGACAAGGCTGTGCCTACATCTTGAGCACTGAGCCTTGGGGATGTCACCGCTGCCTTTTCATCCCTGACTTCTGCAGGCCTCAGCTCCTTGGCATGCCCGACAACCTTGCTGTTTCCATGTCATATTGTCAGGGGCTAATGTTTCTCTTTCCAGGTAAACTACAAGCAGGAAATTGAACTAATGAAGAAAAACTTTGAGAAGGAGAAAAGGGAAATGGAGCTTATGTTCAAAAGTGAAGTCAGCATGCTAGAGAGCCAGAGAGCAGACCTGGAGGCGCTCCATGCACAGTCTCAGGATGCCCTTTGCAGCCTGCAGGGGCAGCTGTGGGAGATAAGGAGTGGGGGCCCACATTGCCCCAAGGAGTTGGCCACCTTAGCTCAGTGGCCAGACGAGAAGCTACGCCTGAGACACCAGCACGGACTACCACAAATCAGGTCTGCTGCCCTGTTTTCTTCTGGGTCCTCCTTCAGTCTGAAGTTCTTCCCCAAAACCCACATTAGATATTTAATTCAGGAAATGACTCAACTGCAGTGCATGCTAAGTGGGTAGTTTTTCTCTGGCCACAGAGAGGAAGGTAGGAAAAAATAGGGCTTTGTATGAGTTGTTTTAACTTAAATTAGAAATATATATATTAAAACTTAAGTTATGAAGTAATTTAGTTTGTAGACTACTTTTAACACATTCATATTTATTTTCTGCCTCAGACTTCTCTGTAGTAAAGGAACAAAGTAGCAAAGCATCTTCCTTATTTAATGTCATGTTCTAATTTTCCAGTGCACGCAGTAGCATGTGGGCAAATGGAGAAAAAGGCTAAAAGCTCCTTTGCAATAGGGAGGCCAGTTATCTGCGAAGGTAGCTTTTCAAAGCTGTCCTAAGCGAAAGGAGCCCTGCTGGGGCTTTGGGTTAGCATCAGGCTGCTAACTACAAGATTGGTGATTCCAACCTCCCAACTGCTTTGTGAGAGAAAAACAGACTTGCTCCTCCAAGAAGAGGGACCATCTGAGAGCCTCGGCAGCAGTTTGCTCCATCCTGCAGAGCATAGGAGTTAGAATCGGTTTCATGGCAGCGAGTTGCTGTGTCATCACAAAGAAAAGCAATGAAAGATTTCTTTGGAAAACTGAGCGTATCAAGTAGGTTTCACTTAGTGGAATGATAACTGGTTGCTGCCAGCCCATGCCTATTTATCATGACCTCACTCTCCCACAGAGAATCTTGGCCCTCGCCAACATGGACACCAAGCGGGCTAGAGCCCTGCTGACCAGACCTGCAAAGCCTCCTTGGGAAGCATTCTTAGCTGGGAACATGGCTCGGGTTAGAAGTGGCACTACGATGACCACAGTGGACCAAGCCATCTCCCGTGTCCTGTGACCTGGGGAGGTTGATGATCCCAGAGCCAGTCTGCCTTTCTGTCATGGTGCAAGGAAATTGAGGCAGCTTGAGTATGGGCGGTAAAGAAAATCCTGGACTACTGAATTGTACCCTCTTCTGTACCCTGCCTTTCTGTTCCCCAAAAGATGACCACACAGTGGCCTCAGACCTGGGCGTTGCAATAACACATACTGCCCGCTAGGATGATCCAGAGCTTCCTCCTGAGAATTTTGCTTCATAGTATCTGAACCTGTGAACTGTCTGGTAAAGGGCGGGCTACTGTCCAGAACACCTTATAGACCATTGCCACTATTCCCAAGCCCTCTCAGGCTCTAAGAAGCAGCAAAGGGACATGACTGGTCCCAGGAGTTTCCTTAACTGGCTGGAAGGCTGCTCCCACCCCCATTCCCACCCCATGTCATGATTGTGAGTCGAGCCATATTGCATGACTCTGATGAGCTGAGTTACTCTTGTTCTCCCAGGCTGACTGCTCTCAGCTGGGCCTCACTCCACCGCAGTGTTATTTTCCTGGGGCTTCTAAAGGCCTCTTTCCTAGATGTTTAAAATACTTTTTAGAGTAATTTCGACTAAAGGTACTTTTTTTTTTTCACTAAACTTTAGGCCAGTACTGCCCAATACAGCTTTCTGTAGTGATAGACATATCTTGTGTTTGCCTGCCCATTACAGGAGCCACTGGCCACATGGGGTCACTGAAAGTGACTGATGTGACCAAGAATCTGAGCTTTGATTTTATTCCATTTTAATCCGTCTAAATGTAAATTTAGTCCCATTTGACAAGTCGTGTCTGCTGCATTATCAACTAGATCCTGTGCATGCACTCTCTGAGCGCAGCTGGCACGAGTAGCGAGGAGTTGTGCACTTAGAACGTGCGCTTGGGCAGGCTTTTCTAACCCTGTGATACATGTGACATTCGTGTTTCTGAGCCAGGTCCATGTGAAAGTTTCTGTAGAAAGGGGGCAAAGGCTGAACTGAGCCAGGAACTCCTGTGGATGGAAGCAGCGCACTTGTTACAGCAATGGGACTGTAAAAAGAAAAAGATGCTTCAGAGGCAACTGCAGCTAGTGACAGACATGGGAGCCCAGCTGGACTTGGACAAGGGATAGAGAAGAGAGGCAGAAGGAGATGCTAGCCCAGTGCAAGAAGCAGCAATGCAAGTTGGGTGGGGGGTGGAGGGTGGAGGGTGGCAGGGAGGGCTGATGAGTAAAGAGCAAGCTAAAATTTGCAAAGTGTTTGCACTTGACAAGTTAGAAACCACATATAGGAAGCAATTAAAAGGGCTTTCCCTGGAGGCAGAGGGGCTGAAAGCCTTCTTGAAGGAGGGAAAGGCAACTGCCTCCAGGCCTGCTGAGGTCCACAGAAGTCAGAAAGGAGACGGGACCAGCAGGGTCAGAACGTGGAGAGGCTGAGTTCCTGCGTATGCCAGGGAGGCATCTCACTGCAGATCCTGTCCAGAGCCCGGTCCCGAGAGCAGCCCCACAGCCCAGAGGACCCTCTGCATAGCTCACTATCAGGGCCATCCCATCTTGGTGAATGATATAGAGGTGGCTCCTGCTCCTTTAGAGACATGGGTGATCTATGCTATCCCCTAGAGGGGCAAGGCCCATGTTCCTGGAGAAACCCGTACCTTTGGCTAGCAGCCTTGCTGGTCAGAAGCAAAGATCATCTGAGCAGCAGGAGTCCAAAGCCACAGAGCAGCCCTTACTGGACATGGCTGGACACAAGCTGCCCCTCTAGGAGCCTCTGTGTCTTGGAAGGTGAGCATGGGGTAGGGACCACTAGGACAGGACAGCAGAAATTAGAAGCTGCTGTACCGATAACAGAAGGTAGAAACTGTGCTGGAGAGAGAAAAGAATGACATGAAAACCAGGCTCCTACAGCTGGAAGATAAGCTTCTGGCTAGGGAGAAAGAAGCAGACTCGAGAGAGAATAACAGGTTTGCCCTCTATCCATTCTTAAACAAGTGGAACTGAGTCATCTCAGTCCCTGATGACTTGATTGCATAACCCCCTTTCCTCCTAGCAGGCTGGTAGACTCGGCACCAGGAGAATACCACGTAGCCCAGGTGTGCCCAAGCTTACAAGCCCAGTCTGGCCTGTACTCGGGCCGTGGTGTTGCTAGGTGCTGTGTGAATGCGAAAAGAGAAATTTTCCATACAGAAACCCCCAGAACTTCACCAAGAGGACTGCTGTGGCTTAGACTCAGGTTTTCACTATCTCTGTCGGCAGGAAATCTGTGCTTGTCTCACGGGGCCCACGAAAGACTGCCCTGAACCCCATTTCATTCCTTTGGGGTCTCTGAAGGTCTCTGCCTGCCAGCTCCAAGCACCTTCCTTTAGTCCCACTGTGTGTATTTATTGAAAGTGTCCTTGGCGCAGATCTACTGCTTCGTGAATTCTGTGAGAGCCCCAAGAACTGACTGGGACACTCGGATGTTGGCCGCAGAAGCCAATGCCTTCTAGAGAAAGCTGAGCTGAGAGGGAGTTCTTAATTCCACCAGCTGGGCAGGCTGCTTGAAAGGCCACAGGTGGAACTGGCCTTCTCGCTTGAGGACTTTGGCTGGCAAATGCTCTATCTCAAAAGCCTGGGATATAGGAAGGCCTTTCCCAATATTTTCCATAGATGGACCCATGTCCCTGAGTGGCTTAAAACAACACAGATTTAATATCTTACAGTTCTAGACGCTACAGGTCAGAAATAGGTTAAAATTTAGCTAATTTCTTGACAGCTTAGTTGCATGTTAGCTAGAACTGAGTGCTAAATTGTACTCTAATCAAGGAGTCATCAGGGTTGTGCCCCTTCCAAGGGGTTCTAAGGAGAACCCATGTACTTACTTTTTCCACCTTCTAGAAGCCACTCACATTTCTTGACTCGTGGCCTCTTCCACTTTTCAAAGCGTCCAATGGCTGGCTGAATCTAAGGCTGTGCCTCTTCTGCCTCTTTCATTTAAAAGGACCCTAGTCTGTACAATAGGCCCACTAGAATAGTCCAGAATAATCTCATTATCTCACAGTCAGCTGATCAGCAGACTTAATTTCATCTTCAACTGTAATTCCCCTTAGCCATGTAACATAATATTCACAATCGGGAATTAGAACATGAATAATGTTTTACCAACTGCCATCGAGTTAATTCTGACTCATATCCACCCCAAAGGGCAGAGTAAAACTGATCCCTAGGGTTTGTGAGGCTATAAATCTTGATAGAAGCAGAAAGCCCCATCGTTCTCCTTTAGAGCAGTGAGTGGGTGGGTCTTTTAGCTGCTGGCTTTCCAGTTAGCAACCTAGAGTGAAATGCAGATGAATACAATACCAACTGCACCACCATGGCTTCCCAGAACAGTCTTTAGGAGGTCATTAATCTGCCAACCACAGCAGTGATCTGGATGTTTTTTATCTCTGATACATTCATGATCACATATCTTTGGTGTATTTAGGTGTGTATTTTTTAAAATATTCTAATGTTATATGCAATAAAAAAGTGTACTGCTATGATTTTATAAGAAATTGATCAGATCGTTTTACCAGCACCCAAAACAAGAAATAGAACCCTCCTGGATTCCCCACACATAGCCAGTATCCTGACTTCTAACTCCTTAATTTTGCCTGTTTTTGCACTTTATATAAAAGAAGCATACCATCCGTCCTTTCTTACCATATGTTGTTTGTGAGATTCTTCCATATTGTTGCTTAGAGCTATAGTTATTTCATTTGCACTTTATTTTTCATTCTCTTGCCTGCATTTTTCTACTGCTATGAAAGTTCTGGGTCAATGCAATATGTTTGTATGGAATGGAATTTTTTAGATTTTAAGATATAATAATGTTTACCTTTTTATTGACATAAGAAACAATGTGTCTTGTGCAAAACTCAACTACAACTCTTTTTTTAATGAAGTTTTTATTGTGAATTAAGGTTTACAGAGCAGATCATACTTTAACACTCTGCAATTCATACATATTTTGATGCCATTCATTCATTCCAGTCCCCTTAATGTGCCCTCCCTTAGTCCACGACTTCCCTGTTTTCTATGTCCTTTTCTCCTCCTTTCCTAGCCTTCTGTCTTTGGGTGAATGCTCCCCATCTCATTTTAACGGTTGACTTTTCTAACACAGTAGTGAGTTGAAGTCCAGACCCAAGGGAGCACGGTCTTAGGGGCCCTACCAGACGCTGTCTGACCAGTAAGCCTGGTTTCTTTTAGGATTTTGATTGACAGGTTCTTCTTCTCTTTCCAGGACTCTCTAGTGTGATTTTATGCAGAGCTGGTGGTGGTGGCGCCAGGTATCACCCCGTTCTTCTGGGCCCAGGATTGTGGAGACCGGTGTTCTCACTGTCCCTTCGACTAAGTGTTTTCCCTGTGTCTGTGTAACTGCCACCCCGCTGCTCTGCTCTGGACAGGGAGAGATCAGTCCTTGCACCCTAGACGGCTGCTCAGAGACCTTTAAGACCGCTGCTACTTACCAGATTAGAATGTAGAGCACTGTCTTTGTGAACTATGATATGCTAATGGATCATTTTGTCCCCTGCAACTATTGTGATACCACTCCCCCAAAGCCCAGTACCTTATTCCTTCAGAGTATCTGCTTATATTTAAGAAGTTGTCATAATTTTGTCCTCTGTTCGCCCCACCACATTCATGGATATATTTGCAGTAAAAGTAAATATACAAATACTCTCTTTTAAACACACACACACACACACACACACACACATATATATATATATATATGTGTTTGTAAAAGTCTCCTATCTGTTCAGCCTGTGTGTATGTCCAAGTACTCACTTGTAGATTCCCCAATCCCCCACTGTTGTAGGACTTTGAATCTAACAGTGTTTGCGTCTGTAGTTTCTCACTCTTGCAAACTACCGGTGTACTCGCCTGCCTGCCTCCATCGTTTCTCCTGTGTGTTGCATTCCCCTCCGCCCAGGCTATCACTTGCCTGTGTTCTAGCCGCACCTCCCCACCCTCCTTTCCATCCTCTGCAACCATCAAAGAATGTTTTTATTTCCATAAGAAAACTTACTGTTGATTTTTATAGTGGTGGTCTCATACGATATCTGTCCTTTTTGTTTTTGACTAATTCCACTCGGCGTACTGTCCTCCGTGTCCATCCCTCTGTGAGGGCTTTGCAGGTGCATCGTTATTCTTCGACGTTGCATAGCATTTCATTGTGTGTTTATTGCACCCAAGTTTGTTCATCCATTCTTCCACTGCAGGGCATTTAGATTGTTCCTGTTTTTTGCTATTGTGAATAATGCTATGATGAACATGGGTCTGTATCTATTTATTTGTGTCATAGTTTTTATTTCTCGAAGACACATACCAAGTAGAGGGATTGATGTGTCATGGTATTTCTCTTCCCAACTTTCTCAGGGTGCACCATACTGCCTGCCACAGTGGCTGCACCATTTCCCAGTTCCTCCGGCAGTGTATGAAAGTGCCAGTCTTTCCACACCCTCACCATCATTTGTTGTTATCTGTTGTTGTTTTTTTAACCTTCCAGTTAATTTGGGGGGTGAGGTCGTATCTCATTTTGATGTGTATTTCTCTAATGGCTAATGATTAAGAGCATTTCTTCATATATTTTTGCCCCCCTGAATGTCTTCTTTGGTGAAGGATCTGTTCACATCCTTTGACCATTTTTTAAATTAGATTGCCTATCTCTTTCTGTTGAGATACTCAATTTTCTGTAAATTTTAGAGATGAGTCTCTTGTCCAGTATGTCATTGTCCAATATGAAATTCCACAGCCTTTGGCTGCTCTTTTGACTCTTGGTGGAATCTCTTGACACATACAATTGTCTACGTTTTCGGAGCCCCTAGTCATCCATTGTCTTCTGCTCTGAGTGTGTTCTCCATTACTTCTGTGAGGGCAGTTACATACTTGGCTTCACATAGTCTCTTAATTGTTCAGCAGATAGGATGAGCAATCTTCAGTGTATCTGCGCTCCAAGCAGCCAAAAGTAGAATTCCACCTCCACCTAACACAGTGTACACACCTAGAATCAGTCTGTTTCCCATACTAGAGCCAGAGTGACCATTTCAAATTTCATGTCCCATTTATTTGACAGCCCTACTCTAAACCCTTTGCTGCTTTTAAAGTTCCCATGACTTCTTTTTCTCTATTTTTCCCTTAGTGCCCCATGAGATCAAATGAAGTCAGATGAGACATACTTGTGCTTGATACTAGAACATAATGCATAAGATAAGCATGGCAAGGTTATATAGTACCTGGATTACTTAGATTGGGAAAATTAGAATCTAACAAGATGCCAGACAAAGACGTAGTTGGGGGGATAAATATCGACATGTGTTCAGGACAGAAAGTATGGGTTCAAAGCTCATTAGGGATTTTTTTGTTGGTAAAAATACTTGCCTGTCATAAATCACTTGTGTTGTCTTGGCAGAGATTCTTTAAGAATTGTTTGTCAGGAAATAATGTGGCCCAGGGTAGCCTTGGTCATGGAGTAGATAGTGACACCTGCCTTTCTCTGCTGAGGTATTCACTGTGCATCAGGCCGCTCCATAAATCAATATGTGTTTCTTCCTCAGTTTTTCCTTCCAGTGATGACCTTGGAGTATAGCAGGTGACAGTCTCACTAAAGAGGAAAATGTGTGCATATATTTTAAGCTCTGGTCATTCTTGTTTCTTAGATCCCTGCCGGGATTCACTAGCAGGGAATAGCTTTTGGAATGCCCCAAGGTCTCACATTCAGTATTACGCATTGATACCAACCATGGGCACATGGTTCCCAACTTACTTCTGATTGTCAATTGTGCTTGCAGAGCCGAGCTACAGAGGCTTTCTGAAGAAAACACATCGTTGACAAATGAATTGGGAAGGATTCAGCAAGAACTTAAAGTTGCAGAAAGAACAAATGATGTACAGAGGTAAAGGCTTGTCCAGGTTCAACTTAGGACCTTTGAGCTTGTGACCCAGTTTTCACATAGCAGAATGAGTGGTTTCCTCTCAGTAAAGTGAGTGTAGAAGTTACTGAGATAGAAAGTGGGGCGTATTCTCAAATCAACCTCATTTTCCAGAAAGCCAAGAGTGGATGAACCTAATTGGTCTCTGACCATGACATGACACATATGTAAAGGGCCCTGGCCTACCTCCACATGCAGGCAGCCCCTCTCATACCTGAATGCCTGGTCTCAGACGTAAAAGGTAGAACACGTATATATGTGGCAGCATTGCCCACCCCACAGTGAGCAGCTGCTACACCCATCCTTCTTACCTCTGCCATCGTGGCATACCACCTTATTCCCTGTATGAAAGTACTCCGCATCACACCTGATGGTGAGGACAGGTGGACATAGTTTAGTACAGTGAAATGATCCTAGGGCCTTCCTAGACAAATACAATATCTATGTTCATAACTCAGTAATAATTTCAGGTGGACTTTTCACCACGGTTTATATTTGTATGTAGATATCGGCATTAGGGGTAGGTCTGGGCCCTAGGACACTGAGGTAGGAACAAGGGACAGGGAGTGGAGTGCTAACACTGGTCAGTGAGTTTTCACTGCTGTAGCCATATCCAAGGGCAGTCTGCCTTTTGATTTTTCTTCCAAATAAGAAGTTCAAGATAAAGTCAACTCTGACCTGCTGCGAGCATGGAGCATAGTTGATGGAGTAGCCATGACGGTCAGAATATGGATGGCAGGGGAAGGGACCAGCGGGGATTTGCATCATTACAGTTCTGAAATCCAGGAGGTCTTCCCTTGAAACCATTTTCTCCTAAGTTTACTAACAGACTCCATTCCCAGCAGATCGCAGTGAGGGTAAGATGG
The DNA here is from genome assembly GCF_050624435.1 of Tenrec ecaudatus. Taxonomy (NCBI): domain Eukaryota; kingdom Metazoa; phylum Chordata; class Mammalia; order Afrosoricida; family Tenrecidae; genus Tenrec; species Tenrec ecaudatus. The sequence continues at coordinate 360,956 of NW_027459057.1, read as the reverse complement.
TTGGTGTTTGTGTTGCTGGGTGGCTAGTTCCATACTTTGCTAAATCCGTAGTAATTTGCTTGACTAAGGATTGCCACGGAGAATGCTCCTTTTGTACAATATGGCAAAATCTTGCAAGCGAAAACTAAACCCACTCTCATTGAGTCTGTAGAGGGTTTCTAAGACTGAATCGTTAAGGGGTGTGGGAGGCTATACCATTGACCTTGGCAGTTACCAGCACAAACCAAGGTGACACCTGGCTTTGGTTTCACCCTCCCTGCTGAAAATTTTCATTTCCGCCTCAAAAAGAGTCACCTGACGAATCCCATCTGACCCTAGACCAAGGATGGGACCAGCCTTGTTCTCATGTAAAATGCATTGGAAAGGGGATTATTGGAGATGCAGTTAGTTTAAAATTTGGCACCTTGTCTTTTGATCTCTCTTAAGTTCCATTTTTAATTTGTTCCAGTTTTTAATACTTTCTGCTTTTTTTTCTAAAGGTTCTTGTCTGTTTTACTTTGTTATTGTTAGTTGTTTCTGTTTTTTTTTAAAGTATGTTTTCCTATAGATGAAGTCCAGAATAGGTGCATCTATACAGACCCTAACTGGATTAATGGTTCTTTGGGAGTTTCACACAGTTGGTTAGAAGGAAATGGGAAGCTAATAACGACGAGTACAAGAATGAAGAAAATGTTCCAAAACTGATTGTGGTGATGATTATACAATCTTGATATGATTGAACTATTGAATTGTATATATGTGAATTATGTATCAATAGAACTTTTTTAAAAATTAAAGAATCGCCTGAGAACTTTGCTAAAATATTGATTGTGATTCAGTATATTTAGGTCAAAAATTCAAATTATCAACAGGGGTTGGAACTGGAATGAATCGGTTTGAAGTCCTAAGGGTAAACTTTCCTAAATTCTTCTGGCTTTAGGAGCTTGGGATCAAGATTGAACCATCACCACTATTATCAATCATAGCAGTAGCAGTAGTGTAGAGGGATCTGGGCCGTAGAATATGAGGGGAGGTAGGGGTGGGCCTTTTTGTCCAAGCCATGGTGGACTGTTACTAGAAGAAGAAAACTCATTAATTGGCAATGATATTGTTAATTTTGCTTTTTCAACAGGAAAGAAATTGATATTTTAAAGAAAGAGAAATATCAGGCCTGCCTTGAAATGGAAATGATCAACAGTCAGGTTTAGTATTACCACCTGATGTGAAGCTAATGAACTTTTCTTTCTCTCTTTCTTTCTTTCTTTAAAAACTATTTTCGAATATTATAGAGGACTTTGTTCCTCAACGATTTCAGAATGCAGTAACTACCTCCCTTGTCAAAAATCAGAAAGTTCGTGTGGATACATTACTGCCGTCAGGGACACCCCATTTTGGTGCTGCCAGCCATCCTGATAATTCTTAGAATCACATGTGGCATTTATATCATGTCTTCTTGTCTCTTTCTCTCGGTCTATTCTTTATTTTGGAGACCATGGCACTTTTGAATATTACATGCAATTGTTTTGTTCCGTGTCTTGAAGTTTGGGTTTGTCTAGTCATTGATAATAATTAGATTGAGATGAGGCTTCTTTGGCAGAAGTACAAGAGTAAGAGTTGTGCAGTCATCAGCACCATCAATGTCAGAACTCTTCCTTCTTCCACTCATTGTTAGCTTCCCACTTCCCGCATCCTCCCTGCCATGCCCCTAGCCAACTATCACTCCAGTTACTGTCTCTAGAGATTTACATAGCCTGGATTTCATACACAGAAAATCACACAAAGCACAAACAATGACAAAGCAAAACAGAGAAAAACCTCAGCCAAAAGAAAATATAAAATGTTAGAAACTGCCACCAGTTAGAACCTCCTTGGGAATTCAGCCAGTCTCAGCCAGAATCTTAACAGTGAGACACACTTTCACATAAACTAACAAGTACTAGCAGACCCCTTAAAATCCCCTTTTTTAATTTATCAGAAAACCACTATAACCAGAACACCACTTATGATTATTTCTGTCACCTAAATCCTACTCATGTATTCCTATCTCCTATTCCTTCTACCCAGTCAGCTCTATCATTTCTTCCTCATCTCAACAGAATACAATTTCCAGCCCCTATCTGAACTTTCTCCACTAACCCAAAGAGCAAGTCCTGTCCCTCCCTCCTCCACCTACTCACACACAATCCAGAACCTTACATACCATCTACAGTTGGATCACTATGCCATGCAAACAACAGTCAGCAGTAGTAACCACAAAAAAATCAAGATAAACAAAAGTCAACAACTGAAGATTACGCAACTTCATTGGAATACACAGAAAGTGAAGACCTTAAATTACCAGAAAGAGAATACAGGTGAATGATGTTTGTGACCATACAAGAGATTTGGGGATCAATTCTGAAAAAAGGAAGAAAGTGTGATACTAAAAACCTCACACCCCAAAGAAACCGAGAAACAAAACAATGAGATAACAGAATTAAAAAACATTGTATGAGAACTGAGCAATACCGGTGTTCATCGCAGCACAGTTTACAATTGCAAGGAGTTGGAAACAACCCAAATTTCCATCAACAGATGAATGGATTAAAAACCTATGGTACAGATGTGCTTTACATAATTGATGTATGTATGGATTGTGCTAAGAGTTGTATGAGCCTCTAATAAAATGATTTAAATAAAAACTATGGTACATACATACACTGGAGTACTACACATCACTAAAAAGCAGTGATGAATGCATGAAGCACCTTGCCACATGGGAAAAACTGGAGAAAATGATGCTAAACAAAGTAAGCCAAGCACAAAACACAAATACAACATGAGTCCGCTGAGGTAAACTTAAAAAAAATGCAAAAGAGACATAAGGAAAAAGCTACTGTATACAAACATTCCTGGGGTGAGGTCCAGGTAGTATGGCAGGGGCCAGACCAAATCCAGGGATACATATGGTAGACAATTAAAAAGGTTGGGGGGTGGGGGATGAAAATGAAATAAATGGGTAGCTGGGGAACAGGGAACTAACCCATCCAAGGGGAGGGTCTTGTTCATATCGTCGCCGGGAAAGAAGGACCAGACTTCTACCCCATGCTCCAAGATGTGAATGCAACATACTGGCATGAAGCAAGGAACCAGTAGAGAGGTCTGAGGGGTTGGCCCCAATCCCAACTACATGGACAGCAGCCCTTGCCCCCAGAAGAAAGTACTTCAGAGGATAGCATTGAAGCTACAGCTCCGAGAGAGGGACATGTCTGATCAGAGCAAATCGAAGCAAATGAAGGGGGAGGAAGAGAGACTGGAGCACATCCTGGCCCACCAAGCCTTAAGGACAATATCCCCACTAAGAACAGCCAATGCACAGAGAGGACCATATGGCTGGTCCCACTATGAGACAGGACATCCCCCACTGACCCATAGCCCTATAGGGGACAACACTGGAGACACAGTGTGGGAATTAGACCGATCTGACCCCACCACACTGAGGCAAAACATGAAGGGCATGCAACAGAACAGCAAGGGGAGCAGAGCAAGGAAGTCCCGAGGCATTATCAAAAATAGACTTTGGGTTCAGAGCATGGCACCCCATCAGGCTCAATCAGCAAACACTCGCAAATGTCAACAAACAGACCTTGAACTATTGACAGGCTTTTCTTTTTTGTGTCATTTGTTTTTTGGTGGTGTTGTTTTGTTTTCTTTTGTTGCTTTGTTTTGTTCTGTCTTGTTTTTGTGTATATTATTATCTCTGCAGGTCTATCTAGATAAAATAGGTGGGATAAACAATCTGGAGGAGAAAACAATGGGACTGACAGTTCCGGGGGGACATGAGAGAGGGGAAGGTTGGGGGAAAAGAAGTGGTTAACAAACCAAGGTACAAGAGAACAACAAGTGATCCAAAATCAGTGGTGAGGAGCGTGTAAGAGGCCTGGTAGGGCTTGATCATGGGTAATGTAACCGAGAGGAATTACTGAAACCCTAATGAAGGCTGAACATGAACAAGAGCAAAGTAAAAGGAAATAGAGGAAAGAACTGCAAGGCACATAGCATTTATAGAGCTCTAAATATAGGCATGTACATATGTAAATATATTTATATATGATGATGGAGGAATAGAACTATGCATATATTTATAGGTTTAGTATTAAAGTAGCAGATGGACATTTGGCCCCTACTCAAGTACTCTCTCAATGTAAGAACACTTGTTCTATTAAACTGGCATTCCATGATGCTCACCTTCCAGACACAATCACTGAAGGCAAATGTGGTGAAGAAAGTCAATGGTGTCGGCTATCAAAAGATATAGCATCTAGAGTCTTAAAGGTTTGAAGGTAAACAAGTGGCCTTCTAGGCCAACCAAAGCCCACATGGAAGAAGCACACCAGCCTGTGTGATCATGAAGTGTCAAAGGGATCAGGTATCAGGCATCAAAGAACAAAAAATAATATCATTGTGAATGAGGGGAGTGCAGATTGGGGACCCAAAGCCCATCTGTAGGCAACTGGACACCCCCTTACAGAAGGGTCACGGGGAGGAGATGGGCCAGTCAGGGTGCAGTGTAGCAATGATGAACATACAACTTTCCTCTATTTCTTAAATGTTTCCTCCCCACCACTATCATGATCCCAATTCTATCTTACAAATCTGGCTAGACCGGAGGATGTACACTGGTACAGATAGGAACTGAAAACACAGGGAATCCAGGATAGATGAACCCTTCAGGACCAGTGGTGGGAGTGGCAATACTGGGAGGGTGGAGGGAAGGTGGGGGTAGAAAGAGAGAACCAATTACAATGATCTACATATAACCCCCTCCCTGGGGGATGTACAACTGAAAAGTGGGTGAAGAGAGACGTTGAACAGTGTAAGACATGACTAATAATAATTTATAAATTATTAAGTGTTCATGAGAAAGGGGGGCAGGGAGGGAGGGTAAAAAATGAGCTCATACCAAGGACTCAAGTAGAAAGCAATGTTTTGAGAATGATGAGGGCAACAAATGTACAAATGTGCTGACACAATGGATGTATGAATGGATTGTGATAAAAGTAGTATGAGCCCCCAATAAAATAATTACCCCCAAAAAAGAACTGAACAATAGAATGGAAGAAAATGAAAGTTGAATCTATGAACTTGAAGACAACCATGCAGACTTCAGCAAATGAGAGAAACAAACAAAAAAGTAAAATAATCTGAAGTAAACCTGAGGATGATGTGAGAAACCATGAACAGAAGTAATGAATGTCTTGTTTGGAATACTGGAACGGGAAGAAACAAACAAATCTACATATAAATTAGTAAGAGAATTTGTGGAGGAAATTTTCCCCAGTACTATAAAGGAGGAGATAATATCCATTCAGGAGACAGAGAGAACTCCAAGGAGGTTAGACCCTGGGGGTGGGGGTAGGGGACATGTATAGGAGGGCATCAGGACATATGATAGTCAAAATATTCAACTTCAAGGAAAAGGAGAGAATCTTGAGAGCAGCTAGAGAGGGAAAAAGTCACCTTCAGAGGTAATCAGATTGGAATAAGCTCAGAGCTCTCAGCAGAAAATATGCAGGAAATAAGAAAATGGAGCAACATAGATCAAACTTTCAAAGTAAAAACCTGCCAACCAAAATCCTGTATCCAGCAAAGCGATATATCACATATAAAGAAGAAATAAAGGTATTCCCAAACAAGGAAATAGTTAGAGAATTCATAAAAACAAAACCAGCATTGCCGAAAACACTAACCATATCTCTATGGTCAGAAAATCAACAGCACAAAAACATTATGAGATCGCCACAGTCCGTGCTACTATCCAGAAGTCAACACACTAAAACAACACCCAAAACAGTAGATCTAGACGGGAAACAAGGACATGAATAGATTCCTCCCTCCCAAACACAGATAATACAATATGATAGTAACTCACCTGCATTTGGAATTAATACCAATGAAAATCAATGGGCTAACTACCCCAGTCAAAAGACAGAGTAGCAGACTGGATTAGGAAACAAGATCCATCAATCTGCTGCCTTCAAGAAACACACCTCAAACTCACAGACAAAAACAGACTGAGAGTCAAAAGATGGAGAAAAATTTACTAAACCAATGACAATGAAAGGAAGACCTCACACAAATAGAAAACTACAAGCCAATATCTCTCATGAACATAGATTCTCAACAAAATCCTGGCCAGTAGAATTCAACAACATATCAAAATAATAATAATACTTCATGCCCAAATGGGATTCATACCACCATATAAACAAAATATAGAAGAACCAGATGATCATATTGATGGATGTAGAAAAAGCATTTGACAATATCCAACACCCATTCCTAATAAAAACAATAATTAAATATAAGGAAATTCTTCAATATACTAAAGTCCATATCTTAATATCCAACAGCCAGTATCATACTGGATGGAGAAAAGCTGAAATCATTGCAATTGAAAATGGGAACCAGACAAAGATGCCCATTATCCCCACTTTTATTCAGCATTGTGCTAGATCCTAGCCAGAATCAAAAGGCAACAAGAGATTAAGGGAGTGCAATTGGGCAAAGAGAAATTAAGCTCTAGTTATTTGCAGATGGTATGATTTTATAGAGAGAGAAAAACCCAAGGTCTCCACAAAACCCTGTTGGAAATAATTGGAGCTTGTTTCAAATAAGCACCCATCTAAGTGAGATGTCAGTAAACTCACCTGGAAGAAGCACACGATCATCGATGATCCAAGGATTATCAATTATATAAACCAGATCTGAAGAAGGGAGTGCTGTCAGAGCTGAAATTTGTGACATTCTGGTGTTCACAAAGCTATGGCTGACAGTGGGAGCCCAAAATACATGTTCAGGTTCTCCACAGGGAATAAGCCTCCAGTGGCCCCCCTCTGACTATCACTGAGAGATAGGAATAACCTGGTTATCAGGCAGCTGGTATTGGAAAGACGATTATAGTAAATTAAAATGATAAATAGGGCTTGAATGGTTAAAATCTTGTTATTTGAGCTCCCTTTAGATACACTTTGACTTTTATCTAGTTTTTAATATTTTCTGGGTTTTGCTGTTGTTTTCTAGATTAGGTCTTATCGCTGCTGTATTTTGTTATTTTGGTACCTTTCTTGATTCTCTGTTATGTATCTTTCTGTGTTTGGGGGTTTATCAAACCCAGATTGGGTGAATCTGTAGAGGTAATAACTGGAGTAAGAGTTCTTGGGGTGTATTGATGGGGAGGAAAGAGGTAATGGGGAGCTGACATCACGTAGTATGAAAAGGAAGAAATTGATTATATGCAGTAATTGCACAACGCTGCTTGATCTGATAGAGCTATTGGTATGATGTCTGGATTATGCCCTAATAAAATGATCTGGGAAAAACATAAATTTTAAAAAATCAATTTTCATTTACATCAGGGCTATCACATTTTTAACAAAACTCAAGTGAATATTCCCAAATTAATTAAGTTTTCCCACAAGTTTACAGGAATGCTGCTGCTCCACATAACACAATACTTTTTAGCGTTTTAATGAAGGTCGGGAAGACCTCAAAGATGAATTCAAGGCAAGTCACCTCAGAAGGCTTTGGAGACTCTCTTTCTGGGTTTCAAAGGAATCCTCTTTATATTTTCTCAAGGATGATCACAGAGACTTCTCAGGAAGACATCTGAAGAGAATGGAAAGCTGCGCTGGGGAGGAGGAAGAAGGACAGGAAAATGTACCACGGCGTGTGTTCTGTTACGGCGCCATACCTGCTCCTCCTGGAGGGTAGCAAGGACTGTCTGACGAGCTCCTCATTGGGAACGACCCATCCACCTGACGCAGCCTTATCTGCCTTCCACACTGCTCTGTGTTCCCAAGCTCAGAGGACATTTAAAACGAACATGATTTGCATCCCTTGAACATGACAAAACTCCCATTTGACATGACATAAATTGAAGAGTGAGAATTCTTTGGGAAATGAATAGAAAGATGAAAACACTTCAGAAGCATATAGGCATAGATAAAGATATGACATGAAACAGTAGCTTCATATTTTGATAGTTTTGTTTAATTAAGGTTTCTTTTTTTAATCCTTTTATTGGGGGCTCATACAACTTATCACATTCCATACATACATTCATTGTGTCAAGTACATTCATACATATGTTTCCATAATCATTTTTAACAAGTTTCTATTATACAATGCTTTTATACTTACCCTTGTGTGTGCGTATTAAACCTACAAGATAAAAATGATATGATTCTGCTCATTGCTGAACCATAGGTATTCACACCAACGTGGGAATACCTTGGAACTGTGGTTGATCTCTCCCCTGAAAACTAATTGTTGTGAGAAAAAAAGAAAGGCAATCCAACAAAAATGTAATTTGATTCTTTTAAATTGTAATTTATTGAAAGATGCTCCTGACCAGTGGTTGACAGTAACTGAAATCTCTATGGTGAAAAACTGAGAAATTTTCTAGCAACTGTTGGAACACACGGCCATTTGTGTATACACCAAGAGGACATCTGTCAGACACTCTAATTTCCTGGCCCAGTGGTACTGAGAATATCAACAACTTACTGCCAGATAGATTTGGATATCAGGGACAGGTCAGAGGTCCTTTTGAAGAGATTCATATGCTTTAAGTTTCTTCCTCCCCCCCCCCTTAACACGATGTTTTAAATAACTTAGATAAAAGTGGGAGGCCTTCAGAACAGTGGTTTGAATGTTCTTAATGGTCTAGATGTATTCTCACTTCTTCTCAGGAATAAAGCAGAGTTCTCAACTTCAGCATCATTGCTGTGTGAGACTGGATAAGTCTGTATAGGGGCTGTCCTATACACTGTAGGATATTTAGTAGCATTTCTACATGTCAGTAGCCACCCCTACCTACCCCAATTATGACAATGAAAAATGCCTCCAGATGTTGCCACGTCCCACAGTGAGACAAAATTACCCCTCATTAACCACTGAAAGGATCTGCTGGGGCTTCGTTTTTGTTTTCAATCATTGTTTTACCCTTTTTTGCTCTAGAGTCAGAAATACAAGGATCAGTTATCTCAGCTCAACCATAGGATCCTTCACCTGGGTGAGGAGGCCTTTGTCCACAAGGCTCAAAATGAGAAAAACCAAGTACCCGTTCAGTTGCTGACACTGAAGATGGATCGGGCTGGTCACCAGGTGAAAGAGCAGGTGAGTGGGCAGTGCAGAGTGGGAATATGAGAGCAACAACTTAAAGATATGGAGACATACACTGCCCCACACATAGCCAGGAAGCCTGGGGGAAAAGAACATGGAATATCATAGTTTTTTATAAATCTGCTTTATTTAGAAGAGTAGCATAAAGGAATTAAATCTTAAAAAGAGAGTAAATTCCTACAACCTTTCTGAAAAGACAAGTTGAAAATATAGATAGCAAGAGCCTCAAGAATCTCATTATAAGAAGTGAAACTTCACTGTTTGCAAATAATATGATTTTATATATTGAGAATCCTAAAGGGTCCACAAGAGACTAGCTGGAAGTCATAGAGGAGTTTAGTAGAGTAGCAGTATACAAGAGTAACAATTGACTTCTTCTATACCAGGGATGGGGGTACAGAAAAAGATACCAAGGAATCAGTATCCTTTGCAAAAGCTGAAATACCTGGGAATAAACTTAACCAAAAACCAAGACTTGTACGAAGAAAACTATAGAACATTACTATAAGAAGCCAACCGGGATCTACACAAATGGAAGCATATTCCGTGTTTGTGGATCAGAAGACTCAGTATTGTGAGAATGTTGATACTATCTAAAACAATCTACAAATAAAATGCATTGCCGATCCAAATTCTAACATCATTCTTCAAAGAAATGGAAACACTGATTATTAACTCCATATAAAAAGGGAAGAAACCCAGGATAAGCAAAGAACTCCCCAAGAAAAAGAACAAAGCAGGTGATCTCACATTACTTGACCCCAAAACCTACTTATACAGCCACAGTTGTCAAAACAGTCTGATACTGGTATACTGATACATGCTCCCTGTCACTAGCCACCCAGGAAATGCGAGTCAAAATGACCATAAGATCCCACCTAATGCCCATAACTAGCCCAATTAAAAAAAAACCAGCATGTGAAAGGGAGGATAGGGCGGAGGTAGGGGGAGGAATGAGGAGCTGATGCCAAGGGCTCAAGTAGAAAGAAAATATTTTGAAAATGATGATGGCAACAAATGAACAAATGTGCTGGACACAATGGAAGGATTACAATAAGTTGTACAAGTCCCCAATAAAATGATTTTTCAAAAGAAACAGAACAACAAATGTTGGAGAGTGTGTGGTGAGATAGGAACTCTTATCCCCTGCTGGTGGACTGGTAAATATGTACAGGCACTCTGGAAGGCAGTATGGCGATACCTAAAACAGATGGCAACTGAACTACCATATGATCCAGCAATACCATTGCTGGTATGTACCCCAAAGAAATAAGAAGCAGATCACGGACAGATGTTTCCCTCCCCTATGGTCATCACAGCAGAGTTCATAGTAGCAAAAAGCTGGTGGGTGGGCAGGAAGAAGCTGGAAACAGCCTACATTACCATCAGTACAAGAGTGGATAAAAACTCTGGTACATACATACAATGGAATACATCCCTAAAAACAGCAATGAAACACCTCAAGTTGTAGAGGCATCTGGAAGATATTATGCTGAGTGAAGCTAGTCAAGCACAGAAGGATAAACACTGTGTGAGTCCACGATAATAGGAACATGCAGCAGAACGGGCACAAGTTCAAGTGTGCAGGCCATCCAGTCGTCTGGCTGGGGACCAGGCAGGCCGCTAAAGAGCCACACATCATCTGCTCAAAGTAAGTATCATGTAGGTCACTTGGCCGAAGGTCACCTCATGAGAGCTGGAATCAGATGGATGGGGTGGGGTTGATGCTGGTCCCTGAGAGGTAGCCATGTGGATTTGGGGTGAGGTCTCCCAGAGAGGGAATCAGCCCTGTCAGAGGAATGGGGCTTACTGATGCGAGGGGCAGCACAGGAAAGAAGAAAGGCAATGGTCAAATTTGGGGGAACATAGGTGCATGCCTGTTGAGGGGAGAAGAGGGAGGGCTGACATTGTGGGGGGAGGGGTGTCCAGTGAGGTTGCTCTTGGGAGGACCTGATGCAGAGGGGTTAAGTGGAGAGCAAATGCTTTGAGAGTGATTAGGGCAAAGAATGTATGGATGTGCTTTATACAATTGATGTATGTATATGTATGGATTGTGATAAGAGTTGTATGAGCCCCTAATAAATTGTTTAAAAAATAATAATAAATTTTTTTAAAGTTGTATGAGCCCCTAATAAAATGATTTTTTAAAATACTGTAAAAAAAGAAACCAAACTTGACCAACAGTTACCATGGGTGAAGGGGAAAGATCTGTTGCTTTGGGAGCATTGAGTTTCTGTCACTGTGGTCGATAGTTTGAAAAAGGATAACAATGATAGTTGTACAACATGAAGAATATTATTGAGCCTCTTCTCGCTCTGAATTATACAACTAGAAGTTGTGCAATTGGAAAATATTTCTGTATATTTGTGCCACAGTTAGAAAAAAATAAGTACATGAATTACAATGAGTACAAGGAAGAAGAAAAAGGTTTTGAATTAAATATTGTAACAATTGGACAACTTTTCTTGATCTGATTGAATTGTATGACGTGGGTGAAGTGCTAATACAACTGTTTTAAAAGATGTGATGCAAAACAATAATATGGATTATTCGGGAGAACATGATGCTGAGTGAAATTAGTCAATCACAAGAGACAGATATTGTATGAGACCACTTCTGCAAACGGTTTTCATATTGAAAAATAAATAACGAGATAGAAAGAAACTCCATGTGGTTACAGATCAGATCAGGTTTTCTGGGATGTTAGAATTACAGAGTCAGATCATGACCAAGAAAGCCCCATGGAGCACTTCGACTCTGACAAATACATGTGTTGCCGTGAGTTAGAACTAACTCCACAGCATCAGTTTTCGTTATTAACTGCTGTCTCTTGTTCCCATTCAGGATGACGCTTAGGGTTGCCCGTAGGCATGCCCTGTACCCAAGATTAAAGTTTCATGCAGAATAATTTCACTGCCCTTAAAATTCTCTGCTCCACCTGTTTGTTCCTCTATTGTTCCTTGAACTCCTGCTAGTCGCTGACCTTGTTTCTGTCTCTTTAATTTTGCTTTATAATTGGAATCATGCATTATGTAGCTTTTTCAGACTGGTTTCTTGTACTTAATAAGTACTTAAGTTTCCTCCATATTTTTTTCATGGCTTGATGGCTCATTTATTTTTTTTGCTAGATAATATTTCCATGATACAGATATGCTCGTTTGTTTAGCCATTGACCTGTTGAAGGACCTCTTGATTACTTCCAGTTTGGGGCAATAATGAATAAAATTACGATAAATATTTGTATGCAAGCTTTTATGTGGATACAGATTTTCAACTCATTTGAGTAAATACCTAGGAACACAACTGCTAAAACATATGACAGGCCTTTGGAATAGTGGTTACATTACCAGATAAGTATTGGACTGCTGACAGCGAGATTGACAGTTCAAATCCACCAGATGATCCGAGGGAAAAAGATAAGCCTATCTATTCCCATAAAGAAATCCTGTCAGAAACTCTATAGAGGGACGCTGTGAGTCAAATTGGCTTGATGGCATTGTTTTTGTTTTTTTGTAAGCCTATGTAAGAAACTGCCACTGTCGGATTCCTATGCAAAACACTACGCCCTGCGCCACACCTATACTCCTGACAGAGCTTGTTAGCATCCCATGTTCAGACAGAGGCTCGTAGCTAGTAACTTGTAGATGTGTACATTTCGCCCAAATACCATTTTAAATGTCTTGAAGTTAGTTCTTTTAAAACATAATTTTTTGATTGGTAACCTCCTTTTGTCAGGAAATACATGAAAAACAACTTAATACCACAGAAAAGCAAGTGGATAAAGTGGAAATGATCTTAAAGAATATGGAAATGCTTCTACAAGAAAAAGTAGATGAGCAGAAGGACCAGGTGAGTGATAAGTTCTTGTCATTTCCTCACAAACATCTTATATCTGCACACTTCTACCTCCTGGGTATTCACACAGCTGGTGTAGTAAGAGACTGTCTGGTCACAGACTCCGAGAGGCCATGTTCATTAGTTACCCCTCAGACTGAGCCTCTGTCAACACCTTATTCTTGAACATAAAGTAATTTGCCACAGGATTCATAATTGATAGCAGTCAATAAAAGATTCTATTATATATATATAACTAGCTTGTTTATTGACTTATTTTCTTTTGGGTATCATTTTAAGGTTTCTTTTTTGAGATGGCCACATAACCTCAGGAAGGTTATGGATTTATTCATGCATCCTTCATTCAGCACATTGCCTACTGAGCACCTACTGTGTAGGAAAGCATTTTTCTAGGTAGACCTGAGATAAATAAGCCCTCATGGAACTTAAATTCTAGAGCTGATGAGAGCTATTAATAAGATTGTAGTTGGCCAAGGGCTTTGAAGAAAACACATTTTCCTGGACTGTAGAGTCAGGGTGTTAGGGGAGACTATACTGCACAGATAAGGTATCTGAGCAGCCCCTTAATCATGACCTAACATATATGAGTGAGTAAAAAAGAAAAACAGGAAAACTCCACTCTGTGGAGCTTTCATAGGATGCATTGTTCCTACTAGCTGAGCATCGAGCAACTTGTTCTGAGTTAGTGCACCCAGCGGCGTCGCCTGGGAAGGTTCTCTGGTCACAGTGAATTTTTTCATAAAAGCAGTTTTGCTCACACCTTGTTTTTTTGTGATGGCTCATTTAAGAGAACTGCGTGTGGCTGTGAATGTTTGCTTTCTGCTCCAGAAAAATGTCACAGAAACTGTTGTGATGTTGAATACAACTTACAAGGATAGCACTCTGAAAAAAACTCAAGTGTACCAGTAGTTTTCTTATTTCCAAAAAGGTAAAATGTCGATCGATAACAAACCTTATTCTGGATGTCCATCAACTTTCCAAACAGACAAAAATGTCCAAAAAATTCATCCACTTTTGCTTGAAGACCAATGATGGACCATTAAAAAGATGGGGAAGTTATCTGGACTATCTTGGAGCTTAGTTCAGTGAAGTTTAACAGAAGATTTGTGACAGGCCACCAAGAAGGAGTGTCAACTGGAAACAAGTCATTCTTGGAAAGAACAACTCTGAAGTGATCCAGACTTTTCTCAAGGTCATTACTGGTGACAAGCAAACTTCAGTCAAGCCAGGGGAAGACACCATCATCACCTTGCCCAAGAAAAACTCGTCAAGTGAAATTAAAGATCAAGATTATGCTCATTTGATTTTTTTGATGTCCATAATATAGTGCATTTAGAGTTCCTTCCACTAGGTCAGACTGTTAATCAAACTTTCTATTTAGAGGTTTTGAAAATATTGTGTAACAATGTGCAACAAAAAAGACCTGATTTGTGGCAGATGGGGGACTGGTTTTACCATCATGACAATGCAACTGCTCACATGCCATCTCAGTGTGCCAATTTTTGACAAGAAACAGCATGCCTCTCTTGTCCCATGCACCTTACCTGACTTCACTCCATGCAACTTCTTTGTGTTTCCACCAATGCAGAGGAACATGAAAGGACAGCTAGTTGATGATATAGAAGAGATGAAGCAAAAAAATGAGAGAGGTGCTGTCAGCCGTCCAAACAGCTGAATTTGAAAAAAAACAATGTTTCCAAGAATGGAAGCGCAGAATTGACAAATGTATTAGGTGTAATGGAGAGTACTTTGAAGGTGATAAGGTTGTTTTGTAAAAAAATTTAAATACAAAGCTTTGAAACAAAATTCCAGGTTTTGGGGGTACCCCATCGTATACCTCAAGTAGAAAACAGATTAGCATTGGGGGAAGCATGTTGCTCACTGGTGGAATATCACATGTGTTGTACTTGAGAATCCTTCCTGACAGGTGCTAAATACCGGTAACATTTCCTGATCACCAGACAGCCATAAATAGGCACCCACACACTTACACTTCCCTGTTCGTGGTTGTGGGAAAATAGTCTCGGCCCTGTAAAAGGTTTTGCTCTACCGAGTGCCAGGCACCATGCCTGTCACTGTTCTACTGTTCCTTTACTTCCTCCTGTCCCTCCCCTACTCCTCTTAAGTCCCCTTTCTCCTCTTCTTTCCATCCTGCCTTGCTCTTTTTTATTCCCCCACTCACTGGGAGCCCTCCTTGCCATAAGTATGTAAGCCCATTGTAAAGAAGCCTGGCCCTCTGGCCTAGCCCTCAGCCCTCCTCTCTGCTCTTTAAATGCCCTTCAAAGACTCTGTGCTCACAACCCTGCTTCTCTCCCTTCCATGCTCCTCTCATGGCTCAGCCACTGTTCGTCCCCCCTGCCTGGGTCTACACCTAATTCGCAGCTCAGCTTTCAGAATGGATATAGACTCCAAGCACTCGTACCCCACTGATCTCACTCTGGTCCACACCCCCTCACTTTATGCCCTCTCTCTGGCCTTCCTGGTTCTGCCTTGCATACCGGCCTTGATTTCTTCTTAGCACAGGCGCTGAAATACCTCTGAGATCTCAGCTCGCCGCGCCTCACACCTTCCCATCTTCTTCAAAGTAAAAGTCAACCTTGTCACGGTGTCCTTTAAGGCTCTCTTAGATTTAGTGTCCACTCCTGCCCTGACTTCCTGTCTATGTTTCCTCAGGAGCACACACACACCTTCAGCTATGGTGGCTGCCTGCTGCTACCTAGTCACCCGAGGCCCTGACCAGCTGCAAGGTCTTTGTAATCTCTCTTCCTGCTACCTGGTGTTCACATAGCCCCTAGATTCCTAAACTTACTTGGCCTACCACCCCTTTTTACAGGAAAAAAAAAATCACACATTGTCCACCTGACCATTAAAATCTTTTGTACTATTGCCCCTAATTCAGGATACGGTTTGGGTGTCTGCTTGTGTAGCGCCCCTGGATGCTTTGAGGCCCAGACATCGTCACTGGACTGTTTCACTGCTACCCAACGGGCAGTACCGCCCCCTTTGGGAAAAACTGGGATAGTCTCTGGACTCTCATTTTACTCAGAACTCCGTTCACATGTCATCTTACAGGAACAGCCTCGGGGTTTCTGTAGACAAGCAAAACCAGTAAAACATGTATGTAAATATATTGAGAAAATTGTACTTCGTGACTCACACACATGGGGGGGTTAGCACGTCCCATATCCGTGGGTCCAGTGGCAACTTGGAGACCTCTGCTGGTTCATGGGGTAGCAGAGGAACAGATGTCTGCAGGTTTATGAACTAGAACTGCAGGCCAGGCGTTAAGCAAAAACATAACAAAGAATCGAGACGGCTAACCACGATGACAAAATACAACAGAAATAAACCCCCATAGTTTTAACTGTTCGAGATTTTAGCTATTCAAGTCAGAGTTATCATTTTAATTTCCTATAGTCATCTTCAGTACTCTCATCTGGTAACCAGGTTCTTCCCATTCCTCAGTTTCATCGGAAAATCACTGGAGACTTATTCGCTGAGTAGCTCCTGCAAATGTATTTTGGCCTTCCGCTCTCATCCATTCCCTTCTGAAAACCAGAATCTCGCCTGCTAAGCTTTGATACTATTCCCTTCTTCCGATTTGGATTATATAATTTACAATCCATGGATAACAGATGTTGGTGTGCTTCTTCCATGTGGATTAGTTGACATCTCACTTAGATGGCTGCTTGTTTGGAAACAAGCCTTTAAGATCCCAGATGCTGTTCTGTCTGATTAGTGGGGCACCATCTAATTTCTTCACCAATGCTACCCTTAAGGGACCTGATCTCATTCAAGAACTTTTTGAAGCCCCCTTGTATTCTTGACCTTGATAGCTAAAGGTACACTGCTTCTGACAGGTATCAAGAAAAAGACATTGATTAAAGCAATAGCTATGTGCTGTCTTCCAGGAAATGTACTAATGTGCTCAAGCAGTGAAACCACATCTGGATTAGCAGTTACAATCAGAGCCACCACTGGTTAAGTTTATATCAATTCACTGTCACTCTCTTAAGATCCTTTTTTTTTTTTTTTTTTGCACAAGACAGATAGGTAAGTTGAATGAGATTGTGGTGGAAATCATCCCCCTCCATTCTTCAAGTCTTTATGGTGACATTAATCTCTGCAGGTTCTCCAGCAATGTAATACTGCTTTTGGTCTAATATTTCTTTGAGGAAAGTTCTAATGGCTTCCACTTGGCCTTTCTTACTGTAATAACCCTTTCTCCATGTGTCAGGGATCCAAAATTCTGCCAATTGCATATTCTGGACCTGGAGAGATTATTACAGGATTATTTCAGAGACCACTGTACCCACTGTTGGATAGGCATGAGCTGACATTTGGGCCTCCTAGAATGAGTGTCAGTTTAGTGCCATAGGGATCCTTTGAGAAATATTAACTATCTATATTCTGACAGTGTAGTGGATTTCTACCTCAGAGGATTCATAGGAGTTGTGGGCCTATACACTTGCTCATCTTGGAATTGATAGAGCCCTCTAAGCATCCCCTGCATGTGTGGGTATGTCCATCTTGATAAATCTACTCTAACATTCCAATTTACTTCAGCTTTTAGATCCCTTTTCCAGTATATAAAAGCAATTCAACTTCATTCAGTATAGGCCACTTCATAGTCCTCATTGTCGTCCCGCAACAATGTAACTACTAGGTACTTTTCTGACGCCGTGAGCTGAAACATCGAATGAAGACTTGCCACTTGGCAGGCTCATAGCACTACACTCAGACTGACACAGTTCCCACACCTAATCCCGAGGCCTTTGTTTCTCCTTGTGTTCAGTAGGAAAAGCAAGCAGTCTCTGTCTGGAGTATGCCATACCTCCTCCTGGGCCACACTTTATGCCTCAAAGAAGTCGTGTCACGGGACAGTGGACTTCACACTAGTTATTGTTCTAAAAGCAAAAAGTGCATCTTGCAAAGCATTTGCCTCATACAAAGATTCCTGGGACACAGCTGTGGGACTATGGTCAGATGAGGATAAGAGGGCTGATTTTACTCTCGAAGGTGATTCAGGCAAAGAAGGTGGGTTAATCCCTTCAGATGGGGGCAGGAGGCTGGTCCTTCTGAAAATAAAAAAAGGTAATTCAACAATAAGGGCTCCATGTCCCTAGCTTGATCCTTTTATTGTCCACATTTTCCCATCTCAATTTTCAGGATCTCACATCTTCCCCGTCAAACCTTTCAACATAAGGGATTCAGTTGATGGTGTAATTAGCTATTCTTCAGCTAGGACTCAGGAATGATGGTGGTGTGTGGGTTACAAACTGGACTGTTAGCTAAAGGTCAGCGATTTTAAAAGCACCAGCCACGCCCCAGGTAAAAGATGAAGTTTGTGCTCCGATAAATATTTATAGCCCCCAGAGCCCTCGAGGACATTCGATTTTGGCTTATGCAGTCACTGTGCATTGCAGCCAACTCAGTGGTAGTGAGGATAAGACTCTGGATGGGTTTTCAGCAATCTCAACACTGCTACAAGAAATAAGACTTTATTTCAAGACCCAAATAGCAACTTTCAGGTCCTTTATGTACTGCTTGAGCCAGGACTTTGAAGCTCTGGACTCATCATTTTCTCTTTCCGCGTTGTGTATCTGAAAGCTGAACCAGCCAGCTTCACTATGCTTGTGGGTGTAACAAAAATGTTGAAAGATAATAATGAAATAGTAGTCACTCACAGCATTGTCTCTCACAGATGTTTGATCTAATGGTGGGGATATTATGCTTGTCTTTATTGCCACCTCATGCCATGGATTACTATGCCTCTTTACTATTGGAAGTCGAGCAATTAGTACTTTTAAATCCAGCCAGACTTGAGAATAAGTTCAGAAAGCATGCTGTAGTGGAGTTAACAAACCCAGGGACAAGAGAACTACAAGTGCTCCAAAATCAGTGATGAGGATGGTGTAAGAGGCCTAGTAGGGCTTGATCAAGGACAATGTAACTGAGAGGAATTACTGAAACTCAAATGAAGGCTGAGCATGATAGTGGGACAAGAGAAAAGTAAATGGAAATAGAGGAAAGAACTACAAGGCAAAGGGCATTTATAGAGGTCTAAGTACAGGTGTGTACATATGTAAATATATTTATATATGATGATGGGGAAATAGATCTATGTGCATATAGTTATAGATTTAGTATTAAGGTAGCAGATGGACATTGGGCCTCCACTCAAGTACTCCCTCAATGTCAGAACACTTTGTTCTATTAAGCTGGTATTCCATGAAGCTCACTTTCCTGACATGATCGCTGAAGACAAATGGGTACATAAGCAAATGTGGTGAAGAAAGCTGATGGTGCCCAGCTATCAAAAGATATAGCATCTGGGGTCTTAAAGGCTTGAAGGTAAACAATTGGCCATCTAGCTCAGAGCAACAAAACCCACATAGAAAAAGCACAACAACCTGTGTGATCATGAGGTGTCGAAGGGATCAGATATCAGGCATCAAAGAACAAAAAATCCTATCATGGTGAATGAGGGGAAGTGCAGAGTAGGGACACAAAGCCCATCTTTAGGCAACTGGAGATCCCCTCACAGAAGGATCATGGGGAGGAGACAAGCCAGTCAGGGTGCAGTGTAGCAATGATGAAACATACAACTTTCCTCTAGTTCTTAAATGCTTCCTCTCCCTCCCCCGCCATCATGATCCCAATGCTACCTTACAAATCTGGCCAGAGGATGTAGACTGATACAGATAGGAAATGGAAACACAGGGAATCCAGGATGGATGAACTCCTCAGGACGAGTGGTGATACCGGGAGTGTCAAGGGAATGTAGAATAGAAAGGGGGAACCAGTCACAAGGATTTACATAAAACCCCCTCCCTGGGGGACAGACAACAGAAAAGTGGGTGAAGGAAGATGTCGGACAGTGTAAGACATGACAAAATAACAATTTATAAATTATCAAAGGTTCATAAGAGAGGGGGACTGGGGAGAGGGGGGAAACAAGGAACTGATGCCAAGGGCTCAAGTAGAAAGCAAATGTTTGAGAATGATGATGGCAACAGATGTACAAATGTGCTTGACACAATGGATGATTGTGTGGATTGTGATAAGAGATGTAAGAGTTCCCAAGGAAAGTATATAACTAAAAAAGAAAGAAAGCATTCTGTGTTGGGCCGGGTTGACTAGAGAAACAAATCCAGAGATACTCATATATGTATAAGAAAAAGTTTTATCTCAAGAAGTAATTATGGATCAATAAAACATTCCATCCCAGTCCAGCTCTTCAGTCTATAAGTCGCTCTTCAGACTCATTAAGTCACATGCAATGATGCAGAATGCAGGACAATCACAGGCCAGTGGGTTTAGTTATGTGGATCCAACTGACCGTATCGTAGTGCTTGCAGCAGCCAGGAAAGTGAAGGCACAGAGAGTGGGGGAGGTGCCCAGGACCCTGCTTATGAGAAAGTCTCGCCCACAGAGAGTCACCATCAGGGTGTGACCTGATTGACAGACTAAACTCTACCCTTACACTTTCATATATCTTCAAGTTGACATGAAATGATGTAACTACCACTTATTCTTTGAGTTTTGTTCTTCTAGAATCACTCTTGGTGCCAAAAAGCTAAGTCTGAGTTCTCGAGAGGGGTGCATCAGTGAGATGCACACATACATACATATAAAGAGATTTGCTGCATGGTAGGGGTTTATGCAGTTGTAGAGGTTGGCAAGTCCCAAACCTACCGTTTGTGTCCAGTGGAAGCTAAGGATTTCTGATGACTTGTGGGGTTGTAGGACTGGTGAATCCACGACCTGCTGGTTAGGATGGAGACTTCTTCAGGTTTATAACACAGGAACTGCAGATCAGGCAACTAGAGTGCAGGTCAAGAAAGAGAGCAAACTTTGCCACAACTTCCACTTCGATAAAGGAAGCTGGCCACACTCCCGAGGCAATTTCCCTTTCAACTGATTGGCTGTTCATATCAGATCACAAAAATGAAAGTTGATTCCATTATGAAAAAGCACCTGTCAGACTGATGAGAATCACAGTCTAGTCAAATTGAGGTTTACATTAGTCGTTACAGTTCCCTCAACCAACTAGCTGCCCCCCTCTTGCTCCTTGCTTGGTTTTCTCAGCACTTCCCCCATATGGCATACTAAGTTTGGTTCTCATTAGCATATGTGGTGCACAGCCCAGAGACTACGTTCACCACTGCTTCGCTAGTGCTAGAGCAAGATCTGGCATGTGGGCGCTTACTGACTATGTTCTACAAGTGAAATTTGGTGTTGACTGAACCCCATGCTGGGATTCTTGTGCCCTTGTATTTTGAATGAGGTCATTGCTAGTGTTTCCTGTCATTCACATCTGTGAAACCGTATGGGTTTGGCAGAAAGCTCAGACCCAGGAAACAGCAGTGGGGGTCAGGGCCACAGTGATTCCTAGGGCAAGGGGCAGTAAAGAACCAAAAATTGTTGTCATTCTTTGCAATTCATTATTGTATCGTACAATAGCCTTTCTGAGAACTGTTGATTTGTGACTCTTGGGTCTTCCGGTTAAACTGATTCCCACAATTTCCCTTAAATTTTCTCCAGTACATAATTCATCACACCCTCAGTTGGAGGTCTCACTTCAGGGTAACAAGAAGTGTCATACACGCAATATTTTTGTTATATCCTTAAGAGCCTAAAGTTATCATTTCAACGACCGTGGAATGAACAGGGTCGGGAGCATGTACCCCTTCCCTGCACTCACAGTAATGGGTGGCTCTCTTCCCTCTCTAGTTTGAAAACAGCGTGAAGTCCAATTTGCTGCTCAAGGAGCTTTATGTGGAGAACGCACACCTGCTAAAAGCCCTCCAGGTTACTGAAGAGAAACAAAGAGGAGCTGAGAAAAACAGCCTCATCTTGGAAGAAAAACTCAGAGCTCTCAACAAATTAATCAGTAAGATTTCTCCGGCATCCCTCTGTGTGTAAAGACTGCTTGCTTTCTTGGAATTTATTCTGAAAAGAAAATCTTAAAACCTGAGCCACTGTGATGCCTTAATCACTTGCAGCTTATTGGCCATGGTCCTCAGACACAGGGCGACTGTGGTGTCTGGCTCGTTCCAGCAGCATCTGCTCTGTGCCAGATCCTGGGAACATACACGTGTTGGACAAGAGCACATTTTTATAAAACTCCCAATTTTACCACTGGGAAAACATGATGGAAACACTTGGTCAGGCCTGACAGAGAAAGTGGGTTAAGATAATGCAGTTCCAATACTGCATTTTCGACTTAAGCTCTCATTGCCATCGAGTCAATTACAATTCGTAGTGACTTTGGCTTCAAAGATTAAAATGTAAAGTAGGGCTCTAGACAGCTTTATCATATTTTTCCTTTTAAATTTCATTTATGTTTTCTTAAGCAGACACACAACAAAACATACATCACTTCAGCAGTTTTTAATGTATACAGTTTGCTGATACAGATTTTATTCCTCCGGTCTGTAGCCATTTTCAGCTTTTTTGAGTTGTTGCTCATCTGTTAGCATAAATTCACTCCCCTTAGAGTTCCAGGGGAGTCCAGGTGGCATGGTGATGACAGCGCTGGGCTGCTAGCCACAAAAGCAGCACTTTAAATCCAACAGACTTGGGAGAAAGACATGGCTGTCTGCTCCCATGAAGAGTTGCGGTCTCAGAAACGCACAGGGGCAGGTCTACTCGGTCCTGTAAGGTCATTGTGAATCAGAATTGATTTCATGGCAGTGTGGTTGGCTTTGTTTTTTGTTTAAAGTCCCAGGCAAATACTTCAAGTTGTTTTCCATTTTATTCCACATACATAGTTGTTAAAAGATCATCAAGCTCAAAGCAGACTTTTTTTTTACTAGTTAAGCCAAACTATTACTTGGTTTCAAGAAGACATTATGATACATTTCTGGTTTAAGGCAATAGTTTTAGGAGTTCAGCACCCTCCATGGCTCCAGAAAGTTGGGAATTGTGAGAATTTTATATTCTTGTCTGTATTTTTGCCCCATTTTGTTCAGGATCCTTCTCTGAACTCTTTGATCAAAATGCTCAGCAGTGGTAGCCAGGCACCATGCAGTTCATTTGGACTCGTGACAAAGGAGGGCATTGTTTATGGAGGCAGCTAATTAGCCATGCATTCCAGAATCCTACTCTATTCCATTCTGTTGTTCCACATGAATCGACACCAACTGTGCCTGACAACTGAAGGAGGAGGTAGAACAGAAGCACCAAACATGTTAATAAGCCAAATAATGGTATGTCCCATGAAACCATTACCCTGAACCTAAGAGCTTTACTGTCTGGTTATTCAGCTCTGTCCTCTGTTACACTTCCCAATGGCTGCTGAGTGCAGACTTTCCAGAAGGGCTTCCCTCTGTAAGCAGAGTGTCCTCTAGACAATAAAGGGGAGGACTCTTGTTCGTTTGGAACCACTTTACCACATGTAAATATTGGTACTGTGGTTACATCTGTAGGCTTGTATTTATTGTACATTAATCTTTTTTTCATTGGAGTGTTTTTGCACTGGGAATTGAACTATATGTTAAAAAAGATAAAAATATAGTTTTATACCAAAATTGATGGTCATTTGTTTATCTGAATGTACTACTGTAATGTGAAATGAGTCACTGTATTTGCAGTTTTTCAATTAAAAAATTTCAATTTTGTCCTTTGTTCTTCAATTATAAAATATCTCAAATAATTAGAAAATACAGTTTTAGGAGAAAACCCATATACCCATCAACTAGATACATTTAATATAATATTTTGAAATTTTTCTTTTTAAAAGGTATAAAATATTTTAGATAGAGGTGAAGGTCGTATTCTATTGATTGCAACCTTTTACTCGTCCTAAAGGCACGCACTATCCCAAAGATGGTAAGTAAGTGTCCTGGTCTCTTTGTACATTTATTATATATGCATTATATAGTCTTGATTAGTGTCCACTCTTTTACTTTTGCATGTATCCATTGGAACGGCTACACAGAAACTCACAGACAAAATGCGTGATGAAAGAATTTAATAACTCAATAAGTTATAGTGCCAAGAGAAATGCTCAGGGTAGGTGTTTAACAGGACACATTACAGAGTTTCAGGTATGCTAATAAACACCCGAAGTGGCATACAACTCTGCTATGAGCCTCAACCCAAAGACATTCAGCTCAGGCTCTGGTCAAACCCAGGTCAGCAAACCCAGGTCTCCGAATTAAGTGCCCAGACTGAAGGACCAGGAAAACGTCAGTCTTCACAACCTAGAAATTGAAAACATTGTTCGGCACCCAGCTACCATGACCAAGTGTTATGAAAAGGATCACAACAGAAGGTTCTGTCTAGAGTGGGGGAGAAGTTAAGAACATAACCCTAAAGGATGCCAGGTTTACTGATCGAACAGAGATAGGCAGGACCTCCAAGATTTGCACTCTTCCCCTGCAGATCGGGAACTGAACTCAAATGGTACATTGACGGTATTGCTGCAATTAATGGGTTGAATCAGAATGCATATGAATTGTGGTAAATGATGTAAAAATATCACCTGATCTTTTGAGGGCAGGCCAGGTATGAGTGATAGGCTTTTTCACTGGGGTCAAGGAGGGGAGCCAAGCCCTTCTTTCAAAAGATATTTTTAATTAAAAGTTTCTTTTTTCATATAACACTGTTTAGGAATGAATAAAATGTAGCACAAAACCTGTCTCTTTCAGCACTGCCATGTTCCCAAACATGCTCCGCAGTGTTCCCCTTGCTCATATGATAAATATGATTATATCTATCCATACTTGTTTTATGAAAAATGCTTACACTGTACAAGTTGTAAAGCGGTCCTTCAAAAATTAAGGACTGTAAAAATTGTCCTTCAAAAAAAAGTTAAGTATTCCAAGATAAAAGCTGAGCGTTCATAGCTATTAGACTCCCATACAAGAAAACTTAAAGCCAGTCCTCCAACGTGAGAAATGTGAAGGAATGATACTAGAAAGTCACTCAAAGTTGAACACAAAAGGGAAAATGATGAGAACAAATGTACAAATGTGCTTGAAAATTGATATATTTATGGATTGTGATAAGAGTTATACAAGCCCCCAATAAAACTATTTTTTAAGTTGTACGAGCCCCCCAAAACCTGATTTAATAAAAAAGAAAGAGCTAGATCTGGAAATGGTGGAATGTCACCTGGCTTATATTCTTTTCTTATTTTTTGTACAATGACTATATTCCTTTCTCTCTTTTTTAATCATTTTACCACAATCCATATCTACACCCATTGTGTCAAGCACATGTGTACATTTATTTCCATCATCATTCTCAAAATACTTTCTTTCTACTTGAGGCCTTGGTATCAGCTCCTCATTTTTCCCCTCCCTCCCCACCCCCTTCCCTCATGAACCCTTGACAATTTATAAATTACTATTATTTTGTTATGTCTTACACTGTCCAACATCTCCTTTCACCCACTTTTCTGTTGCCTGTTCCTCAGGGAGGGGCTTATATTGTAGATCCTTGTAATCGGTTCCTCCATTCTATCCCACCTTTCCTCCACCCTTGAATTATCGCCACTCTCACCACTAGTCCTGAGGGGTTCATCTGTCCTGGATCCCCTGTGTTTCTTTCTGTACCCGTGTACATCCTCTGGTCTAGCCAGATTTTAAGATAGAATTGGGATCATGATAGTGGTGGGGAGGAAATATTTAAGAACTAGAGGAAAGTTGACTCATCCTTCCCTGTGGTCCCTCTGTGGGGAGATTGTTCCACTATCTACAGATGAGCTTTGGATCTCTGCTCCAGCCCTCTCGTTTTTATTTGTTATGTGTCTGCTGATGCCCAGTTCCTATGACTCCTCATGATCGCACCAGCGATGTGCTTCTTCCATGTGGACTTGTTGCTTCACTGCTGAATGGCAGCTTGTGTGACATCAAGCCTTTTAGACCCCAGACACTATATCTTTTAATAACCGGGCACCATTTGCCCTCTTCACCACATTTGTTTATGCACCTATTTTGTCTTCAGCGATTGTGTCAGGAGGGTAAACATCTCATGCTGCTGACTGGTTAGAACAAAACTTTCTCTTTTTTAAAAAATTTATGTATTGGGGCTCATGCAATTCTTATCACAATCCACACATACATCAATTGTGTAAAGCACACTTATACATTCATTGCCCTCATCATTCTCAAACTTCGCATTCCGCTTTGGTTCCTGGAATAAGCTCCTCATTTTCCTTTTTTCTCTCCCTCTCCCTCCCCGCTCCCCTCTCCCTCATGAACCCTTGATAATTTATAAATTATTATTTTATCTTATCTTACACTGCCAGGCGTCTCCCTTCACCCACTTTCCTGTTGCCCATTCCCCAGAGAGGAGGTTATATATAGATCCCCGTGATTGGTTTCCCCTTTCTACCCCTCCTTCCCTCCCGGTATCACCACTCTCACTGTTGGTCCTGAGGGGGTTCATCTGTCCTAGATTCCCTGTTTCCAAATCCCAACTGTACCGCTGTGCATCCTCTGGTCTAACCAGGTTTGCAAGGTAGAAGTGGGATCATGATAGTTGGGGGGAGGAAGTGTTTAAGAACTAGAGGAAAGTTGTGAGTTTTGTTATTGCTACACTGAAGCCTGAGTGACTCATCTCCCCACTACCGCTCTGCAATGGATGTCCAGTTGTCTACAGATGGGCATTGGGTCCCCATAGAACAAAGTGTTCTTGAATGGAAGGAGGATATGAGTGGATGCCCAAAGTCCATCCCCTACCTCAGGGTATTGCCATATAAATATATGTACATGGGCCAATACCTCTATTTTTGTAGATTAATGTATTTACATATGCACACCACTATGTTTATACCTCTATCCATTGCTTTGCTTCCTTGGTCCTTCCTCTGTTGCCTTTTACCTTCCTCATGTCCCACTGCCACTTTCCCCTTATTTCTGCCTCTTGGTAACCCCCTTAGCTAGTCTGCTGTTGCTCCAACATTACCACCACCCCCACCTTGGATCCCTATATCCTCATTACTGGCTCTGACACCCCAGTTGTTCCCCTGTCCATGGCGCAGCCTGCTCAGCACCCCCTTCCTCCACCACTCTGACCTCCCAGGTCTCCTTGGAACCGTTGGTCCCAATGCTCTCACCTCAAGCATGCCTCCCATACCTATCCTATATAGGTAGGTACACCGACTATGACATAGCCCAAAATGATTTTTTAAAATAAAAATAGTAAATCAATAAGAAAAATTTTTTAAAAAGAGAAAAGAACTATACAAAAATCCTGGGTCTCTTCGCTGGCCTTCAAGACTGTCCAGGAGCTGCCTCTCCCAGCCTGGAGTGCATGTAGACCCTACTATGAAGCACCAAACCATGAGGACAGCATGGTCACACGGAAGGATGCAGGAAGAGAGAGAGCTACAGGCTAGGGAGAGGAGCCAGCATGCCACACCCACACAGAGGCAGGCCAGGAGAGAGGAAGAGAAAGAGAGCGGGACTAGACCCCACGCTGGCACGCCAGGCTCGGAGGATGACGTCCCTGGGGGAAGCTAATGGGACACAGAGGGAACTGGACAACTGACAACAGCTGGTGGCATGCTGTCCCCTTGCTGGAGCAGACTGCGACAAAGTATATTTCTTGATCACAATTGAATGTAAACAGAATTTGGTAACACATTGAAACTGAAATACACAATTATATGGAAATTAAACCATTATACAAACAACCAGTGAATATTTAGAGTCAAATGAAAATGAAGATACAACACACGAAAACATTTGAGACTCTGAAACTGTTAGGGTGGGGGAAGGGAAGTATACTTATTACCAATTAAGTGAAGGTTTACAGAGAAGTTCATCAGTTTTACATCGAAAAATTCATACACATTGATTTTGCACATCCACTCCAATACCTTCCATGTGCCATCCTACTTCCCCACTGGGCTTTCTCTTACCATCACTCCTTCTTTAGTAACCCTCTGGACTTTGTCATTGGGTAAATGCTGCCCTTTGGGTTTTAAGCTGTTGATGGTTTTAAAAAAGGTCATTTCAGTTCCACGCCTAGAGGACATTGGTTATATTCTTGGGGTATGCTACTAGACTCCATTCAACCAGTAAACCCAGTCTGTTTTATGATCATGAGTTCTGTTCCACATTTTACCCC
The DNA here is from genome assembly GCF_050624435.1 of Tenrec ecaudatus. Lineage (NCBI taxonomy): Eukaryota > Metazoa > Chordata > Mammalia > Afrosoricida > Tenrecidae > Tenrec > Tenrec ecaudatus. The sequence continues at coordinate 332,870 of NW_027459057.1, read as the reverse complement.
CATTCCATTGAGGACCTTCTAATGTGATTGTGTTCAGAGTAATAGGTAGCGGTAGTCAGGCACCATTTAGGTTTTCCAAGCTCAAGATTATAGAGACTAATGTTTGGGTTGTTCATCATTCTATTGTAATAATTGTATTCAACATGTCTTTTGACTTCACTCTTGTTTCCTCCGAGTGCAGAGAGACCAATAGTTACTACTGGCTGCTCATGCACAGTTTTTCTTATTTAAGTCACTTTTTTAAAAAACAAAAATTTCAAAAGAGGACCTGATGCAAGGGGCTTAAGTGGAGAGCAAATGCCTTGAGAATGATTGGGGCAGGGAATGTATGGATGTGCTTTATACAATTGATGTATGTATATGTATGGATTGTGGTAAGAGTTGTTTGAGTCCCTAATAAAATGTAAAAGAAGAATAGAGAAAAAAATGATTAGGGCAAAGACTGTACAGATGTGCTTTATACAATTGATGTATGTATATGTATGAACTGTGAAAAGAATTGTATCAGCCCCAATAAATTGTTAAAAAAATAAATTTAAAAAAATTCCTTTTATTTTTTTTGTACTGTCCGACGTCTCCCTTCACCAACTTTTCTGTTCTGTTTTAATGTAATTTTTATCATTAAACTGTGAGTCTAATGGTAACAAAATAGAACGTGTGTGTGTCTGTGTTAAAATAGTCATTAAAGAATGGAATTCAGAGACAGAGAATTTTTTTAAGTTTTTAAAAATATTTTCTATTGTTACTTAGGTGAAGGTTTATAGAGCAGACATCAGTTTTACATTAAATAACTCGTTAAATCTACCATTGTCTTTTCATTTCCAATATTTTTTGCCAATCTCTTGTTTTATATTGTCTTCCCTTCACAAAAATAACACCTGTCTACCCTCTAGCTTCCACAGACAGAGAACTTATTGTTGACAAAGGCCTAAAAAACATTAAATGGGAAGCAGACACCTCTTCAATAAATGCTATTGGAAATACTGGCTATCCACTTGCAGAAGAACAAAAAAAAAGACGACTGCCTCACCCATGCACAGAAACAAACTCAAGATGGATCAAATTCCTAAATGTAAAACCCAAAGCTCTCAGGATCAGAAAACTGGGACAAAACTAGGAACCCTAGTGCAGTAGATGGGCTATCAGAAATAACAAAGCTGACACAATCCATAGAAAACAAAATAGTGGGACATATTAAAAAATAAAAAACATGCATACATTAAAAGACTTCATTGAAAGAGTAAAAAGACCCATAGACTGGGAAAAGATATTTAGTAATGACATAACAAAGGACTAATTACTAAAATCTACAGAATTTACAAGGTGGCAAGAAAAACAAACTAGTAGCCCTATGAAAAAGTGGGCAAAGGACCGGAGCAGATGATTCACAAAGGATGATACGCGAATAACTAATAAACATATGAGTAAGTTCTCTCAGTCATTAGCTATCCAGGAAATGCAAGTGAAAGCAACCATGAGATACCACCTAACACCCATAACTGTAGCCCAGTTAAAGTAAAAAAGCTGAGAACAGCAAATGTTGGAGAGTGTGTGGTGAGATAGGAACTCTTATCCTCTGCTGGTGGACTTGTAAATATGTACAGACACTCAGGAAGGCAGTATGGCGATACCTAGAACAGATGGCAACTGAACTACCATATGATCCAGCAATACCATTACTGAACATATACCCCAAAGAAATAAAAAACATCATAAGCAGACATTTGCTCCCCCATGTTCATCACAGCACAGCTCACAATTGCTAGAAGCGGCCTCCATTCCCAACAATGGATAAAAAACCTCTGGTACATAAACATGATGAGTACTGCGCATGCCTGAAGAACAGCAATGAGACCCCTCACGTCGTGGAGGGCTCTGGAAGACATGCTGAGGGAAGCGAGTGAAGCACGAAAGGACAAGCACTGTGTGAGTCCAGAGCAGCAGGAACAAGCAGCAGAAGGGGCGCAAGCTCAAGTGTGCAGGCCATGCAGTCGTCTGGCTGGGGTCAGACAGGCCGCTAACGAGCTGGACCAGTGCCAATGACCTACACATCATCTGCTCCTGGTGAGTATAGTGTAGGTCACTTGGCCGGAGGTCACCTCACGACAGCTGGGATCAAATGGAGGGTGCGAGGGGGTAGTGGCTGTTCGCTGAATAGTAGCCATTTAGATCTGTGGTGAGGTCTCCCAGAGAGGGAGGTAGCCCCGTCGGAGGAATGGGGTTTACTGATGAGAGGTGCCGCACAGGAGATGAAAGGGAATGGTCAAATTTGGGGGTACATAGGTGCATGCCTGTTGAAGGGAGGGGAGGGAGAGCTAACCTCCAGGTGGGGGACAAAAGACTGAGGATGCTCTTGGCAACAATAAATGGGAGGTGTCGTCAGTGGCATGCAATGGGTGGGCAGAACTGGTGTAGGGCATCTGGGGGGGGGTATCCCAGGAAAGCAAACCAGGTGCCATAAAATGCTGGGACACCCAATCCTGGATCTTTGGGGTGCATGCATGCTCCAGAGGCTACATCAGTGAGCCCCATATGGGAATCCCACTGGGTGAACTAGACTCTACCTCAGACACACTTGTAACATGAGGACTTAAGCGGGAAATACATGGTGCCTGAGGAAGCAGAAAACAGCTGTACCAAGAGTGGTGTACTGATGGTTGGTGGACAAATAAGGTCATGTTACATCAACCCCCTTTATGCTGGGTTAAGATATCTATTATTCTGGAAATCTTGTGACAGCCCCTCTACTGTGTGTTGCATGTGCTTGGGTATATTAAGGTGTGTCTCAGGGGTGCAGCACCATGGGGGTCACTTTCTTGAAGCTGTTATTTGTTTCTGCTCTTTAGTAAATGAGACCCAGAGACTTTGAGAAAGAAAATATAACAATAGTTTGGGGGGGGCGAGGATAAAGAGGGTCGGGGGAAGTAAGAGGGAGATGATGTCAAGTAGTCTAGGAGGGAAATGTATGTGTGGAGACTGATTGTGGCAGCAATTTTACAATTCTGTTTGATGTGATTGAACTATGGAATAATATGACATTTGTATTTACTCCTAAGTTAGCAAATTTTTTAAAAAGCATAGATTCAGGAATGGTTTGGGGGCTCACACTTAAAAAGAATTATCATGGCCCTGCTCAGTACTCACCTTCATGAAATGATCACTGAAGATAAAGGTACTACAGCGAAGTGTCGCAAAAAAGTAGATAGTAGCACTCCCTCAATGTATGAATACTTTCTTTTATTAAATTGGCATTCTGTGATGCTCACCCTCCCGACACAACTGCTGAAGCCAAAGCGGGTGAACAAGTAAATGTGAAGAAAGCTGATGGTGCCCGGCTATCAAAAGAGATAGTGTCTGGGGTCTTAAAGGCTTGAAGATATACAAGCGGCCATCTAGCTCAGAAGCAACAAAGCCCACATGGAAGAACACACCAGCCTGTGTGATTGCATGGTCCCGAAGGGACCAGATATCAAAGAACAAAAACTCAAATCATTGGCTGCACACCTCCATGATACAATCACCGAAGACAAACAGGTGCATAAGCAATTGTGGCGAAGAAAGCTGATGGTGCCCGACTATCGAAAGAGATAGTGTCTGGGGTCTTAAAGGCTTGAAGGTGAACAAGCGGCCATCTAGCTCAGAAGCAATAAAGGCCACATGGAAGAAGCACACCAGCCTGTGCAATCACGAGGTGCCAAAGGGACCAGGTATAAGGCATCATGCAATATATATATATATATACACACACACACACACACACACACACACCATAGTGAATGAAGGGGGAAGTGCAGAGTGGAGACCCAAAGCCCATTTGTCGGCCACTGGAGATCCCCTCATAGAGGGGTTTAGGAGAGGAGATGGGTCAGTCAGGGTGCGATGTAGTACCGATGAAGAACACAGCTTTCCCCCAGATCCTGGATGCTTCCTCCCGCCACCTACCATGATCCGAATTCTACCTTGCAGGACTGGATAGGGCAGAGGTTGTACACTGGTGCATATGAGGGCTGGAGGCACAGGGAATCCAGGGTGGATGATACCTTCAGGACCAGGGGTGTGAGGGCCGATGCTGGGAGAGTGGAGGGTGAGTGGGTTGGAAAGGGGGAACTGATTACAGGGATCCACATGTGACCTCCTCCCTGGGAGATGGACGGCAGAGAAGGGGGGGGGCGGTAGACTCTGGATAGGGCAAGATATGACAAAATAACAATCTATAAATTATCAAGGGCTCATGAGGGAGGGAGGAGCGGGGATGGAGGGGGGAAAAAAAGAGGACCTGATGCAGAGGGTTTAAGTGGAGAGCAAATGCTTTGAAAATGATTAGGGCAAATAATGTATAGATGTGCTTTTACAATTGATGTATGTATATGTTTGGGTTGTGATAAGAGTTGTATGAACCCCTAATAAAATGTTTTTTTAAAAAGTACTAAATCTAAAAAAAAAAACAGAGTGGCTGAATTACAACACTAACTGAACCCTCTACTTAGAATGATTTCTGATGTTAATAGGAGAGCATGGATTGGGACTAAATGGGAACCTGAAAGTTACGGTGGAGAGGACTGTGCTACGCTGAGTTTTCTAGAGAAATAAATCAAACTACACTCAAATAACTTTATAGCAAAAATAAATTTACATCAGGAAGCCCAGCCCAGTTCAACTCAAGTCCATGGGTCAGATGCTAGATGAAGTCCCCTTTAGACTCACCCAGCTTCCAGCCAATGAAGCAAAGGCAAAGCAGGAATCGGGAAAATCACAGGCCAGTAGGGGCAAGAGCATCTGGATGTAAGGTCAGCAGGAAGAGGGCAGGGCACTGCAGCTCCTATGATCAGCAGGCCGGCTCGGCCATGAATCCTAGAGATGCAGAATCAAGGTAAGCAGGATGGAGGGAGAGGGAAGGAAAGTTGTCCATGGCATCTCTCTAAATTGGGCACCTCCTCCAAGGAGAGGGCCTTATTGAGATTTAACTCTACCCATACTTTCACACAGATGCATCAAACTGATATAAAATCGAACCATCATAGGGACACACGGAAAGATTATTCTCAGAAATATCAGAACATGGATCCTTGACATGCCATTGAGTTACTTCAGCCAACAACACTACCACTCACATCTGAAGAGTTTAATCCATCATTAGTAAAGCCATTGTCCCCTCCACCTGCACTTGAGCTTAGCCCAACTTTCCCTGCTGATAGGGAACCTCGAGTTGTATCTGGAGCATTCCCTGCAGCAGATGCCTTGCAAGATAATGCTGACACTTGCTGGGAAACACCTTCGACACTCATGCCTGCTTCGACACTGCCTCTAAACTTGTCTCAGTAATCCCAAAGGTGACCTCCAAATATTGATCCAGAAAGAGCTGTGCTATCCTCTTAAAGGACTGCTAGCATTTTCTAGTATGTACAGGCAGAGACCCGAGGAATGTGTGCGGGAGTGAGATGATGATGCAAGGAGCGAACGGTTGCATCAGTCTGAATGTGTTGACGTGGACCAACTAAGCACTGATCCTTCAGTCAGTGTTTCAGCACCAGACGTTAGGACAGAATCTAATAGTTTATCTGTTTGGTTTACTGAAGCAAAGCTTCTGCAGTGGCTTAGAGCAAGTTAAGTTGAAGTACCAGACCTAGCTTGGTATACTTTAGAGGATTAAGGGAATGGGCGTGTTTCAGGGCAGACCCATAGACTCACAAATGGAATGCACTGAGGACACACCTTTTCTCTCAGTGGGAAACAAATTTCTGAAGGGATCATAAGTATCTCTAAAGACTGTTGTGATTGATATTTTATTTTGAGCCAGTTTTGACAGTGGAAAATACCCTAATTAAGACGTTTGCACATAACATGGCTGATTGGGTCCCATGGTAGTAGGCGGTAAGCAGTAGCATTTAACAGAGACAAGGTGGGTGTGGTTGCCAAATGGTTAGCAGAGTCAAAGTAGTAACAGAATAGCCTGATTTGTATGGCATTGGATACCTAAGCAGAGTGTCCCTAGGAGTGAAATAAATGAGAAACCTACCAAATCTATCATTGATCTGTACAAGTTGAAAAATTCTAGGCCAGTTGAATAGCAGTCTAATTCAAATAGCCAGATATAGAGTCGCAAATGCTCGATCAATTCCCAAAAATTGAGCCAGTTCACAAACCCTTCATTTACGGGGAAGCCAGGTCCCTTTGAGGAAGGCACCCACTACACTAATAAAAAAAATGCATAGTTAGCCTTTCTCCCAGGCCTGCCCAGTGGAAACTGCGCCTTTTATAAGTGACAATTCATTGGAGAAAGGAAATAATCAGACGTTGGGGATGGTTACTGGACATTGGCTCCAAACTGACATTAATCTAAGTGACCCTAAATTTTAAGGTCCCACAATCAGACTAGGAGCATATAAAGGTCAAGTTATAATGGAGTCTTAGCTCAGGTTGATCTCACAGGGGATCCAGTATGAGCCCAAACCTATCCTATAGTAATTTCCCTGTTCTAGAACACATAAATGGAATAGACAGACTCACTGACTGCCAGTACCCCATATGGCTACCTGACTCTAGAACATGGACTACTATGGCAGGGGCAGGAGTGGAAGCTAGTAAAGCTACCTCTACTTAGGAAAATGGTAAAGCCAACGCAATTATGTTTTCCTGGAGGGATTGCAAAGATCAGGGTGCAAAAGATTGCACCATCAAGGAATTGAAGAATATAGGGCTGGAGACCATTACTTCCGAACTGAGCTGTTGTCTATGGGGGGACTAGCAAACTCTAGACCTATGTGGTTTGTAAGGGTCCAGGTATAAGCTGTGCTTACACACACACAAGCACCAGCAGCGGTTAAGCCAGTTTTTAGTGTGGGGTTTTTTAATCACTTTATTAGGGGCTCTTACATCTCTTTTATAACAATCCATACATCAGTGGAGTCAAGCATATTTGTACATATGTTGCCATCATCATTTTCAAAACATTTTCTTTCTACTTGAGCCCTTGATATCAGCTCCTTTTTTCCCTCCCTCACCCACCCTCCCACCCTCAAGACCCTTGATAAATTATTATCGTTTTCCTATCTTACACCATCTTCTGTCTCCCTTCACCCACATTGCTGTTGTTTGTCCCCCTCAGGGTGTGGGGGTTATGTCTACATCATCATTGTAATCAATTCTCTGTTTCTCCCCCTTCTCCCCCTACATTCCCCCTAAGTGGCCTACGCTGATAGTATTGCTACTCCCATTACTGTTCCTGATGTGTTTATCTGTCCTGGATCCCGTGTGACAAGAGCTCTTATCTGTACCATCTGGTCTAGCTAGATTTGTAAGCTAGAACTGGGATTTGTAAAGTAGAAGTGGGGTCATGATAGGTGGGTGGGGTGGGGTGCGGGAAGCACTAAAGAACTAAAGAAATGTGTGTCTCGTTGGTGCTGTACTGCACTCTGGCTGACTTGTCCCTCCTGTGAGGGATGTCCAATTGTCTACAGATGGGCTTTGAGTCTCCATCCGACTCCCTTCATTCACATCATATGATGGTTTGGGGTCTCCTGATGTCTGATACTGTTAGATTCCTCAGGTGGAAATACCTGGGTCATTGGCTTCCCATGAGAATGAATTCACACTGAAGCCTGGTTTGTGATCCAAGTGAATTTTTATAAAGGATAGAAGTGTAAAGGTGAAACTGAGGTACAGGGAGGAAGACAGACATAACTGACAGGACAAGGAAAGCAGAAACAGAAATAGCTTTATTAGGTGGGGCAGTAGGGCGGCTCCTGCGGCTCCCTGCCGAGGTTTCATGACCTAGGCGGACAGGTCAGGGAAGTCCCATTCAGCAGCTGGGGGTGAGGGTTTTTACAGGGGTAGTGAGGAATGTATGGCAATTAGCATATGGGGTCTGGAGACCTGGAGAATTGCTTGTCATCTCCTTGCAATTCTGACTTTTCAGGGCCCTCCACTGGGAGGCGTGGTTGACAGTACTGGTTGACTCCATTGACTCAATTAAGCTCACCTGGCCTAGATTGAGGTCCTCCCAAGAGTACTGGCTTCGTCTCAACTGCCTGAATTTATTCATGCCATCCAGCCTGGAGCAGCTTCCCACAGTCTGTAAGGGTGGAGGGAGGCCTTGGCAGGTAGAGGTAGAGGTTTCTGCCTCTAGCTCCCTAACACTTTCTGATCCCATCTACACCTTGTGATCACACAGGCTGGGCAACAATTTTATTAGAGCATAGATAGAATCATTTCCAAAGAAAGTATGTGAGTCCTTCTGGCATGGTGAAAAGGATACCTTAAGCATAGATAAAATATGCTTTGTTCCCGGAATGTAGTGGGGGCCCCTTTCACAAATTAAGAAGGGTCATTCATTGTCTAGGGGAAGACTCCTAGTTTCTAAAAGACAGTTTTAAAGGGGAGGAGTTTGCCACTCCACAGATGTACAATTAGCTTCTAATTAGTTATTTAGACCACCCTTGAGGCTCTTTAAATTACAATCTCAGCTTTTGTCTCTGGATCAGTGTGCTGTCAGATTTATCTCCAGCAGCACTGCTGTGTGAGGACATTCATTAGGGCCTAGCTTCAAGGTTGACCTGCTTACTAACCTGTTCTCACAAGGTCTTCTGTTAATTCCCATATTGCAGGCAGAAAATGCCTCTTCTGTCCCTGTCAATTTGGTCAGTGCAAAAAACAGATGGATCTTTGAGAATGGCAGGGGGTGCCTGGAAACTTATCCAGGTGGTGACTCCAATTGCAGCTACTGTCCCAGAAATGGTTTTATTGCTTGAGTAGATTAATATCTCTTCTAGTATCTGATAGCAGCTACTAATTGGGCAAATGTGTTTTTCTCAATTCCAGTTTTAAAGGAGCAGCACAAGCAGTTTGCCTTTAGCTGTTGTGGCAGTTAGATGTTATGTCAACGTGACCCTGTGGGAAACTGTAGCACTAGTCCCACCTATCAAACAGGTTACAGCCTGATGACTCCTCCTAGGGGATATGAACTTTCAAATAAGAAAGACAATGAGAGCAGCAAGAGGAGATAAGCAGCACTTGAGAGGGGATTGAGGGGCAGCTGGGAGGAGGAGGATGACCAAGCAGCACACACTGCAGAGAACAGCGCAAAAGAGTTACTGAAAGGGATAGCACTTCCAGACCACAGGATTGTCACCATAAAGACACAAATAGACTACAACGAGAGAGCAGAAACACCAGCCAATTAGAACCGCTTAGGGCATCTCCTCGGCCGCCTGAGGGGAGATTCCCGGGTCTTTGAATTGGGAAGCTAGCTGAGGGGGTGGGGGGTACATTCCAGTGGGGTGTGATGGAGCAAAAGGATCATAATTCGAAGTGACCAGACTGGGACCAGGGAAAATAAAAATATAAATTTCTTTGGCTTCCTGCCAAGACCAGAAGACTGCCAGTGGAGATCCCCCATCTAGGACTCACTCCTAGTAGTGGGTACTTCACAGCTTACTGAGCCTCACAGGGCTGAGAACAGGGCAGCTGAAAGCAGGTGTTAAGTGATTAACACCAAGAGCTCCAGCCCCCTCCTGAGGTACCACTCAGCACAACCCCTGATCGGAAGACACCCCAAAGGCCTGGTACCTTAAATAATTGGGCCACTCTGAGGATTTATTTTCATATTACTTGTTACACATACCTGGATTGCATACACCTGACTCATTGACTAAGTATTTGCATCACAAAACAAGAAGCTGGAGCAGGTTTGGCAGGCAGAACAGGTTTTACAAGCCCAGGCAAGGAATTTATATAAGGGAGTTTATATATATCATTTGTATGATATATTACTTTACGTTTTTTCCTTCCGATCTCATTGGTTTATTTCCTAGACCCCTAACACCCCATCTACCTACTAGTTCGCACCCACAACAGAGACTAAGCTCTGTGTGAAGCTTAGTGTCCCGGACAAACATACATTAACAGCTCTCCTGCATCTTATGCTAGTATGATTTTTCCTATTACTATTATTAAAACTTTCATCTCTTACCCATTTTCTTTCATTTTCCTTTCTTTAGTCTAAATATCCAAAGTTTTACTTCATAACATCATTAACCTGTCTTTTAGTTTCACTGTACTGATCATCAAAATTTTTCTTACATTTTCAGACTCATAAAACCAAAGACTAATACTACTATCACAATATTTAAAATTGTTTTTGCTCTCAAATACTAGTACCCATTGATCCATCGTTGCAAATGAGGCATTTCAGGGCCAAATACCCCTTCCTTTAACCTACTATATAACGCTACCTGATCCTCCACCCTCTTTTTTAACCTACTGCTTCTTTCACTCTCCCAACACTCATAACATTTCCTCCCCAAATTTCATATGACTCCCTTAACACATAAATTAGCAACCTCCCTCAGACACTTAATACAAACTATCCATTAGCCCTCTACTGCACCACCTAATAGAGTTAACCAGTTCCAAATAACATCGCCTACAAAACACTCCCAATAGACTCCAAGATGACAAGGAAACAACAGAAGATATTAGTCTCACACACACACACACACACACACACACACACACACACACACAACAAGAGAAACAGAAACAAATAACCAAATAGCAATCAGACGTAAATGTAATACCTGAAACTGTACAAGTTATGGATTTCCCAGAAAAAGAATGTAAAGAATGATGTTTGTGCTCATGCAACAGCTGAAAGAAGTCTGAAAGGAAAAATAAAACAATAGAAAAGCTATAACCTCATTAGAGAAACAAACAGAAACACAAAAATCAAACACTACAATAAATAGCAGAATTACAAAGCAGGGGTGTCAAACTCAATTAAAAAGCGGGCCATTTGGTGCAACAGGCAAGATTCACATGGGCCACATCACATTTACAAATTTTGTTCAATTTCTATTTTGAAGTGAGGATTCAGGAATATGGATAGGATAATTAAAATACTATAATAGCTTTTATTTAAATATTTATTTTATTTAATGTATTTATAAAACTAAAATTATTGTTTTACCCTTAACTTGACAGTGCTTTCCTTCTATTAGTTTTCACTACGTCTTATGTTGTGACCGGAAAATATAACAAGGTAACTAATAAAAAACACCAAGATTTGGGCAGCTGACAAACGTGATGCACAATTGTAATGGCTTCCCTCTAAAAATGTTCACTAGCACTGCTGCTAGGTATGATCATAACAGCACAACCCAGAGTGCTATTTTTCACCTTTTCACTATTGGGATCTCTTTACATTATGTGACACTGAGAGTGGCAGACAGATCGCTTCCAATCATCACTGGAACTAGGTCAGTGCATTTATACACATCCACAGGCCCCCCAAAAAGCACTGGGCCACATGTATACTCATCTTCAGATAAAGGGTTAACGAGGGAATTGTGTGTACGGTATTGCCTCGATCTCCCCTAAGTGCTATTTTCTTCATAACAATTTTTTCTATTTTCATTTTATTTCAGAGCATCGCAGGCCACAAAAAAAGCTCCTCAGGGGCTACATGCGGCCGACAGGGCCAGTTTGACACCCCTGCTATAAAGGAAAAGCGGGAGGCTGTAAAAGAAATAGAGATACAGAATTGAAGAGATAGAAACCCAAATTAGTGAACTGAAAGACAAATCTATAGATTCCAATCTAAAGGAAGGACAAATAACCAAAAAATGCAAAAGAGACTGAGAAAAGCTTGATAATAATGTGGGACACCATTAAGAGGAACAACCTGCATCTTGTAGGAATTCCAGAAGAGGAAGAAACAAACAAAGTTACATCCACACAGAGAATAGTCCAAGAGCGCCAGTCAAAGAACTTTGCTCAATGTCTAAAAGAGAAAAAGATGATTATTTAGGAAGCCAAAAGAACCCCAGCCAGGAGAGATTCTAAAAGGCAAACTCCACGGCATATTGTAGTCAAGATGTCGAACATCAGAACGGAAACAACAAACAATCTAAAAGCACCTAGAGAAAAAGATCAATTACACACAAAGGTTCAGCAACTAAATATGGTGGTATAATACAATTATTTCAAGACAAGAAAAGCCAAAAGCAAGACCACCATTACAAAAAATACTCAATGAAGTACTGTGGCCAAAAAAACCAACAGCAACAACACACAAACCTGAAACCAACATTCAAGACAATTCCTCACAAAAACCAGCACACACGGAACAACACCCAGAGCAAGGGAACGACACAGGAAGAACAAAGAAACTGAACATAATACACATCCAAACACACAACACACGCATATATAAACCAAAATGGTGGAAACAAATACACATACATGTCAATAATTTCACTGAATGTTAATGTACTAAATACACCAGTACAGAGACAGAGAGAAGCTGAATGGATAAGAAAGCAAGCCCCATCAATATGCTGCCTACAAGAAAAACACCTCACAAACAGAGACTTGAAGACATTAAAAATCAGAGGTGGAACAAAAGCATACCCAGCAAACAACAACAAAACTCAGCAGGGGTAACAATATTAATTTCCAAGAAGATAAACTTCAAGGTAAACAACATAACGAGAAAAGATTGAATACTACATAATGATAAAGGGAAAAATAGCTCAGAAAACCATAACTTTAATAGTCATCTATGCACTCAATGAAATACCTTTGAAATACATCAGATCCTCATAGAATTGAAAAAGGACCAAGACACATCGACAGTAAGAACAGAAGACTTCAATACACCACTCTCAAAGAAAAAAAATGTCAAGAAAAAAGGCAATGAAGACCAAAAAAAGTTTAATAACACAATCAATAAAAACTATCTTGGATGTATGAGCCCCTAATAAAATGTTTTTTAAAAAACTATCTTGGAGGGAAGATGGTGACTGAGTAACACATACCAGAGGGACTCCACAGAAATCAACCCAGGAGAGCTACTAAGAGGGAAATTCAACACTGCTGGGTCACAGGAGGCGCATCATAAAGATAAGTAGGCACAGATCCACAAGGTTTGAAGGGACTGGCGGGCCCTCAAAGTTTAGTATTAAGGTAGTAGATAGACATTGGGCCTCCATTCAAGTACTGCCTCAATGCAACACTGTGTTCTATTAAACTGGCATTCCATGATGCTCACCTTCCCAACACAATCGATGAAGACAAATGAGTGCATAAGCAAATGTGGTGAAGAAAACTGATGGTGGCAAAAGATATAGTGTCTAAGGTCTTAAAGACTCAAGGTAAACAAGCGAACATCTAGCTGAGGAGCAACAAAGCCCACATGGAAGAAGCACACCAGCCTGTGGGATTATGAGGTGTCAAAGGGATGAGGTAGGAGCCATCAAAGAACAAAAAATATTATCATTGTGAACGAGGGGGGTGCAGATTAGGGAACCAAGAGAGACTCATCTGTAGACAACTGGACATCCCCTTACAGAAGGGTTGGGGGGTGGGGCGAGACAGCCAATCAGGGTGCATTGTAGCAACAATGAAACTTACAACTTTCTTCTAGTTCTTTAATGCTTCCTTCCCCACCACTATCATGATCCCAATTCTAATTTACAAATCTGGCTAGATGAGAGGATGTACACTGGTACAGATAGGAACTGGAAAAACAGGGAATCCAGGACAGATGATCCCTTCAGGACCAGTGGTGAGAGTGGGGATACCAGGAGGGTGGAAGGAGGGGGGGGGAGGGGAAACCAATTACAAGGATGTACATATAACCTCCTCCCTGGGGAATGGACAACAGAAAAGTTGGTGGAGGGCGATGTTGGACAGTGCAAGATATTACAAAATAATACATTGCCAAGGGTTAATGAGAGAGAGGGCAGCGACGGGTGGGGGGGGGGAATGAGGAGCTGATGCCAAGGGCTTAAGTGGAGAGCAAATGTTTTGAGAATGATGTGGGCAACGAATGTACAAATGTGCTTGACACAATTGATGTGCTATGGATTGTGATAAGAGTTGTATGAGCCCCCAATAAAATGATTAAAAAAAATAAAGATTTATTTGAACATAAAAAATAGATATAACTGATGGCATATATTCAATCTTGTTTTGTTAGGTGCCACCCAGTCAGTTCAGACTCGGTGACCCTATCAACAACATAAGGAAACAGTGCTTGTTTCTTGTGTCATCCTTACACACGTTTTCTCTTTGAGCCTATGATTTCAGTCATGTCAATCCATCTTTTTTGCTGTGCCTTTTCTGTAACAAGCATTCTTTCAGGGACTGGTCTCTCCTGAAAACCTGTCCAATGTCCAACATCTTGCCATCCTTGTATCTAAGGAGCATTCCGGCTGTACTTCTTCCAAGACAGATTTGTTGTTGTTTTTTGGCAGTCCAATTACTTCCAATATTTTTCACAAGCACCATAATTCAAATACATCGATTCTACATTGATCTTCCTTAATCAATGTCCAATTTTTACATGTGAATGAGATGATTAAAAATGCCATGGCCCCCAAAAGACTGGACTGGAAAACGCTCCTAAGGGCCAGCAAACGATCCCTGAACTAACTACAAGCTTTTCTCTTGTGAACTGTTTTGTTCTGTTCTTTGTCAGTGGTTTGTTTTTGTTGTTTTGTTGCCTGGTTGTATATTGTTGCTTTGTTTTCCTCTGTCTTGTTTTCGTGCATGTTAGTGTCTCCACAGGTCTGTCTGAATAGGACAGGCTGGATGAACTATCTGGAGGAAAAACAACGGGACCGACAGTTCCGGGGGGACTTGGGGTGGGGGGATAGAGGGGTATAAGGAAGTGGTGTTAACAAACCCAGGGACAAGGGAAAAACATGGGACCCAAAATGGTAGAGAAGGGGGAGTGGCAGGCCTGGTGGGAAATGATCAAGGGTAAGGTTGATTAGAGAAGAGGTATACTCTAGCCCAGGTGGCAATGAAGCATGGTAGATGGGCAGGAGGAAGGTCAAGGGAGATGGAGGAAAGAGCTAGGAGTCAAAGGGCATTCATGGAGGTCTAGACAAAGACAGGTACATGCAAATATATATAGGAGGATGGGGAAATATATCTATGTGTCTATATTTATAGGTCAAGTATTAAGGTGGCGGAAGGACCTTGGGCCTCTACTCAAACACTCCCTCAATGTATGAATACCTTCTTTTATTAAATTGGAACTCTATGATGCTCACTCTCCCAGCACAACGGCTGGAGCCAAAGTGGGTGAACAAGTAAATGTGGTGAAGAAAGCTGATGGTGACCGGCTATCAAAAGAGATAGTGTCTGGGGTCTTAAAGGCTTGAAGGTGAACAAGCGGCCATCTAGCTCAGAAGCAAATAAGCCCACATGGAAGAAGCACATCGGCCAGTGCGATCCCGAGGTGCCCAAGGGACCAGGTATAAGGCGTCATGCAAAAAAAAAAAAAAAGATATAAGTGTGTGTATGTATGTGTATATATGTGTATATGTATATATGTATGTATATATGTATATATATATATATCATAATAAATGAAGGGGGAAGTGCAGAGTGGAGACCCAAGGCCCAAGTGTCGACCAATGGAGATCCCCTCATAGAGGGGTTTAGGAGAGGAGATGGGTTAATTAGGGTGTGAGGTAGTATCGATGAAGAACACAGCTTTCCCCCAGATCCTGGATGCTTCCTCCCCCCAACTACCATGATCCGAATTCTACCTTGCAGGGCTGGATAGGACAGAGGCTGTACACGGGTACATATGAGGGTTGGAGGTACAGGGAATCCAGGGTGGATGATACCTTCAGGACCA
This sequence comes from Tenrec ecaudatus, assembly GCF_050624435.1. Taxonomy (NCBI): domain Eukaryota; kingdom Metazoa; phylum Chordata; class Mammalia; order Afrosoricida; family Tenrecidae; genus Tenrec; species Tenrec ecaudatus. The sequence goes on along the minus strand of NW_027459057.1, from coordinate 317,221 downwards.
AGGGTGTGAGGGACAATGCTGGGAGAGTGGAGGGTGAGTGGGTTGGAAAGGGGGAACTGATTACAAGGATCCACATGTGACCTCTTCCCTGGGAGAGGAACAGCAGAGAAGGGGGGAAGGGAGACTCTGGATAGGGCAAGATATGACAAAATAACGAGGTATAAATTACCAAGGGCATACGAGGGAGGGGGGAATGGGGAGGGAGGGGGGTGGAAAAAAGAGGACCTGATGCAAGGGGCTTAAGTGGAGAGCAAATGCCTTGAGAATGATTGGGGCAGGGAATGTATGGATGTGCTTTATACAATTGATGTATGTATATGTATGGATTGTGGTAAGAGTTGCTTGAGTCCCTAATAAAATGTAAAAGAAGAAAAGAGAAAAAAATGATTAGGGCAAAGACTGTACAGATGTGCTTTATACAATTGATGTATGTATATGTATGAACTGTGAAAAGAATTGTATCAGCCCCAATAAATTGTTAAAATAAAAAAAATTTTTTAAAAAAGCAAAAAAAAGATGTAAGTGTGTGTATGTATGTGTATATATGTGTATATATATGTGTATATATGTATATATATGCCATATTAAATGAAGGGGGAAGTGCAGAGTGGAGACCCAAGGCCCAAGTGTCGGCCAATGGAAATCCCCTCATAGAGGCGTTTAGGCGAGGAGATGGTTTAATTAGGGTGTGAGGTAGTACCGATGAAGAACACAGCTTTCCCCCAGATCCTGGATGCTTCCTCACCCCAACTACCATGATCCGAATTCTACCTTGCAGGCCTGGATAGGACAGAGGCTGTACACTGCTACATATGAGGGCTGGAGGCACAGGGAATCCAGGGTGGATGATACCTTCAGGACCAAGGGTGTGAGGGACGATGCTGGGAGAGTGGAGGGTGAGTGGGTTGGAAAGGGGGAACTGATTACAAGGATCCACATGTGACCTCTTCCCTGGGAGAGGGACAGCAGAGAAGGGGGGAAGGGAGACTCCTGATAGGGTAAGATATGACAAAATAACGATGTATAAATTACCAAGGGCACATGAGGGAGGGGAGAAAGGGGAGGGAGGGTGAAAAAAAATTAGGACCTGATGCAAGGGGCTTAAGTGGAGAGCAAATGCCTTGAGAATGATTGGGGCAGGGAATGTATGGATGTGCTTTATACAATTGATGTATGTATATGTATGGATGGTGATAAGAGTTGTATGAGTCCCTAATAAAATTTTAAAAAAGAAAAAAATATGCCACGGCATGGTCAGGTGCAACTTGGTACTCAAAATATTCAGTTACCCAAATACATGTCTTCTGATCTCTTTGACTGCTGCATCCATGAGCATTGATTGTGGATCCAATCAAGACAAAATCCTTGACAACTTCAAACTTTTCTCCATTTATCATGCTGTTACCTACTGGTCCAGTTGTATTTTGGTTTACCTTATAGAGTAGTAACCCATACTGAAGGCTGCAATCCTTGACCTTCATCAGCAAGTGCTTCCATTTCTCTTCATTTTCAGCAAGCAAGGTTGTGACATCCGCATATTGCAGTTTGTTAATATGCCTTCCTCCAATTCTGGTGTCACATTCTTCATATAATCGAGCTAATCATACAGATTGAGTAAGTATGGTAAGACAGTATAAACCTGACTAACACCTTTCATGATTTTAAACTATGCAGTATTCCCATGTTTGATAAATTACAGAATGGAGACATAGGTACATAGGTAGAAATTTTCAATTTCTGTATCACTAGCTTGAATGGTTGGTATGTAAATTTGAATAATCACAATTGTTTGGATTTCCTTATATGAGGATAGATTTTGCATCACAGACAGCATTATACTCTAGATCTTGAAATGTCCTTTTTGACAATGCATGAAACACTATTCCTCTTGAATCTATCATTCTCAGCAAGCTACATTTAGATTCAGAATGGCCAATGCTAGTCCATTTTGGTTCACTAACACCACGAATATCTATTTCTGTCTTCCATTTCATTTTTTACAACTCTCAATTTTCCTAAATCCCTACATTCTAAGTTCCATTACTGTATATACTCAAGTATATGACCTGAATATCTGCCGAAGCACCTAATTTTACCACAAAAATTACATTAAAATGTGCTGAAAAACGTGGCTTACCCACATGGAAGAAGCACACCGGCCAGTGCGATCACGAGGTGCCAAGGGACCAGGTATAAGGCATCATGCAAAAAAAAACAAACAACGATATAAGTGTGTGTATGTATGTGTATATATGTGTATATGTATATATATACCATATTAAATGAAGGGGGAAGTGCAGAGTGGAGACCCAAGGCCCAAGTGTCGGCCAATGGAGATCCCCTCATAGAGGGGTTTAGGAGAGGAGATGGGTTAATTAGGGTGCGAGGTAGTACCGATGAAGAACACAGCTTTCCCCCAGATCCTGGATGCTTCCCCCCCCCCCTCAACTACCATGATCCAAATTCTAACTTGCAGGCCTGGATAGGACAGAGGCTGTACACTGGTACATATGAGGGCTGGAGGTACAGGGAATCCAGGGTGGATGATACCTTCAGGACCAAGGGTGTGAGGGACGATGCTGGGAGAGTGGAGGGTGAGTGGGTTGGAAAGGGGGAACTGATTACAAGGATCCACATGTGACCTCTTCCCTGGGAGAGGGACAGCAGAGAAGGGGGGAAGGGAGACTCCGGATAGGGCAAGATATGACAAAATAACGATGTATAAATTAGCAAGGGCACATGAGGGAGGGGAGAAAGGGGAGGGAGGGGGAAAAAAAGAGGACCTGATGCAAGGGGCTTAAGTGGAGAGCAAATGCCTTGAGAATGATTGGGGCAGGGAATGTATGGATGTGCTTTATACAATTGATGTATGTATATGTATGGATGGTGATAAGAGTTGTATGAGTCCCTAATAAAATGTAAAAAAAGAAAAGAGGAGAAAAAATGATTAGGGCAAAGACTGTACAGATGTGCTTTATACAATTGATTTATGTATATGTATGAACTGTGATAAGAATTGTATGAGCCCCTAATAAATTGTTAAAATTAAAAAACAAAAAACGTGGCTTACACTCAAGCATATATGGTAATTGGTGTTTTCAGCTATCTCTTCTCCTTTTGAGTCATGTCCCATCAGTAAATGAAGGTCCTGAAGGCTTTACTCATGTAGGGTGTATTCCACCCACATCACAATAGACTCTACTTTGTGAAGGCAGTTCTCCTGGAGTCATACTGAGTGTCTTCTGGACTGAAGGCTCATCTTCTGGCACCATCTCTGACAATGTTGTTTCTACTCTTAAGGTTTTCTGTATCTGATTCACTCTGTTTGTCTCCCTGTGAGACATTCCTGTTGACAAGCCACTGGGAGCTACACTGATGGAGCCAGGGCCCTGGAGATGGAGGAGTCATATGGAGACCCATGACATCGCTCAGATGCTTCCACCACCACTGGATCCTGATTTTTCACCCACTGGCCTGTGATTTTCCTCATTCAACATCATTGCATGTGTTGCTTGAGCCTGAAGAGGAATTTATAGACTGGTATTGGACATATGGACTAATATCAGACTTATGGACTTGATCTGGACTGGGCAGGGATGTTTTCTCAATATACAGTTGCTCTTTTATATAAAGTTCTTTTTTATACACGAGTGTCTCCCTGGATCTCTCTACCTGGACTAACACACACAACCACCACAGTAAACCTGAGTCATGAATATCCCCGGGAGAAGCAGCTAGATTATGGGCCCCAAATGAACTCTAGCTCCAGCCCAAGAATAGTCAGTTCTGAAAACATGGCCCTGCTCAATACTCACTCACATGAAAAGATCACTGAAGAGTGTCCTACGCATTGTGGTGAGAAAGCAGATGGTGCCTGGCTCTCAAGTGGAATCGTGTTTGTGGTTTTAAGGTGTGTATTCAAATAAAAAGCCATCTAAGTAAGGAGTCCACTAAGCCAACATGGAAGAAAACCAGCTCGTATGAGTCAAAGATGACAATAAACTCAAATATGATGAAAGAAGTAATATCAGACCTAAAATTATGAACACCCAATTTGTGGAAGGCTATGGAGGACAGTGGGAGCCCAAAATCCATCTGCAGAATATCAAGACAAATTAAGCCACTGGCAGATCTCTAGTTACAGGCAAAGGTCTGAAATACTTACTACCAAACAAAAATCATTGTCATCCTGATTATGCTGGATCAAACTTGGGATTTGATCAATTGACCTTCTAGATCCATCCTGAATTTGTTCTAGGTGTAAGGATCTCTTGCTTACTCCATGATAAAAACTTCTTCCCTGGCCTTTAAAATATTGATGGTGGTGGGTTAGGGAAAAAAAAAATGATGGTGGTGCTTTTTATTTGTCTTTATATATTATTGTCTTATCCATATCATTTTATTTTTTGTTATTATTTCTGTTGGATTTACCAGTTGAAGCACAGGAGTGGATAAATATAGTTAACTGATGAAAGGGTTTCTAGGAGATATAGGGGTGGGTGAGCAGGGATTGGGGAGGGTGAGGCTATTTCGGGAGTAAACAATGAAGGTGGGAGGGGGAGTGAGTACTAGGACTCAAGGTGATTACACAACTCAATTTAAAGATGATTTAACCATGGGAGTGGGGGGGTATAGAGAAAATATCCTGAAATTGTGGTAATGATTGTACAATTCTTCTTGATATGACTGAACTATTGAATTGTGTGAATGTGGATTAAAGAGAATTTCAAAACTTAAAGTACAATGCTTTCTGTAATATGAAAATATCTATATACCTACAAGGAAGCCCAATTAGTATGACTATTATTCTAATTTAAGAATAAAGAAATTGAATTCTACCAACTTCAGTCTGAACTGATCACAAATATAATCAAGATGCATTATTGATAATTGGAATGAGAGCTGGAACAAAGAGGGACAATAGTTTGAAACTATGGCTTCAGAGAAACAAAAGTTGCTGATTGCATGATAGAATTTTCTGAGATGGACTTAAATGCAATACCTTTTTCAACAACATAATGTGTACTTGGATAGACAGCATACAGAATGTATAGATAGGTCTCATACTGACTACCTCCATGGGAAGAGATGACAGAGAAGCTCAGTAATAGCAGCCAAAAGGCTGACTGTGAAACAGAACATCAATTGCTCACATAAAAGTTCAGGTTGATGTTGAAAATTAAAACATGCCCACAAAAGCCCCAATATGACCTTGCATATATCCCACCTCAATTTTATAGACACATCAAGAACAGCATTAAATATTAACAACACTGATGACAACTGATATGCTGTAGGATGAAATAAATGACAAGGTTATATAATAAGAAAGCAATATGCCAATAAAAAGAAAACAAAGCAGATATCAGAAGAGACCCTAAAACTTGCAGTTGATCATAGATCAACTGTAATAAATTTAAGAAATGAAGTTCACAGAAAATCACAAAGGGCAGATTAAAGAGACAAAGTATCAAATATGCAGACTTGAAGTTAGAAAACCAAAAAGGAAGAACACACTCAACATATCTCATGCTGAAGGACTGAAAAAAAAAAATCCAAGCCTTGAGTTAAACATTAAGGATTCCTATGGGCAAAATATTGAACAAAGCAGGAAGTACCCAAAGATGATGGGAAGAACACTCACTGTACTGAAAAGTACATTCAGCTATTTTAAGAGGTAACTTCTGATCACAAAACAACGGTATTGAAGGAAGAAGTCCAAGCCCTATCAAAGGCATTCGCAAAAAATAAAGTTCCTGCAATTGGTCAATGGAAATGTTTCTTCAGCGAAGGAATATACAGGCTCGTCTATGCCTAAGAAATTTGGCACAAGGTTATAAGGCCAACTGAAAATCTGTGCCTACGTCAAAGAAAGGTGACACAACAGACTGCAGAAGTTATCAAACTTCTTATATTAATATCTGTTAAATCAACTTTTGCTGAAAAAAATTCATCAATGGTTACAATCAACAGAGTGCTGCCAGAAATTCAAGTCAGATTCAGGAGAGGATGTGGAACAAAGGATTTATCATTGATTATATGAGATGGATCTTGGATGAACAAAGATAACAACTGTTGCTACTTGCGTTGTAAAGGTAACAGGGTACATAGATCATAACTATTGATCACATTTGGAAAAATGGGAATTCCTCAACCCTTGATCATCCCTGTAGAAACCAAGTGGTATTTGAGGCATTCATTGGAATAGAACAATATGGGGCTGTTTAAAAGCAGCTAATATTCATGTCAGAGCTGCTTTCTTTCGCCATATTTAATCAAAATATATGGTGAAATAATAATCTAAGAACATATGAAGACAGGCCCAGGATTGGAGAGAGTGTTTATTAACAACTTACAATATACAGATGACACCTCACCTGCTACAGGTGAGGACCTGAAACACTTGCTGATGAAGATCAAGGGTTGCAATCTTCAGTATGGAATACAACTCAATGCAAAGGAAACCAAAACCCTTATAATCAGTAGTCAACATTATGGTAAAGACTAATATTATCTAAAATGTCATTCTGCTTGGATTGACAAGCAATGCCCATGGAAGGAGCAGTCAAGAAAACAAACAGTATTGCACTGGACAAATCTGCTGCACAAGACATTTTAGTGTTGAAGAGCAAGGGAGTCACTTTGAGACTGAGACCTGTCTGACCCAAGAGAGTGTGGCATTTGGGCATTAAGACCAGAGAAGAATGGATACATTTGAATCATGGTATTGATGAAGAACAGTGAGAAGACCAGGGACAGGCAGAACAAGTATTCTAGAACAAATACAGCTAGAATGATCCTTAATGGTAAAGATGACAAGATTTCATTTCACATACTTTGAGCATATTGTCTCAAGATGTTGGACATCAGACTTGTTAAAATAGGGTAGTAAAAAAGATTCTCACAATGGACTGATAAAATGGTTACAAGTTCAAACCTAATTGTGAAGAGGCACAGGACGGTAGTATTTTGCTCTTTTGTACACTGGGTTGCTATGAGGAACCAACTAAATAGCACCTAAAAATGATCAGCTTAATGAGCTTGGTCTTCTCTTGATGAATGTTTCTTCTTGATTACATTTCATTGACTTACCTTCAATGCTACCTACTTCTGTAATCTTTTGGATTTTAATTTGCTGTGTTGGTATAATTTCTAATGTTTCATTTATTTTGTTATTGTAGTCGTCCCTGAATTTTCCCAAAGTTTTGTTTGCCTTGCAATATTCTCTATGTAAAATGCCCAATTATTAACTATTAGGAAGTTCCCATGACATTTCTTCCTTAGAAAGGGTTTCTAGATCTTTATTTTGGTGAATTGTTTCTTTGGGTGAAATGAAATTGAATTCTTCAGTGTACTGTAATGGTACTATTTGTACTTAATTGGTGATTATATGTTGTTAGGTGCTAAGCACCTGTCTCCTTATGGGTGTGACACAGAACGGGAATGACTATAATTCTCTGTTCACTGCGGAGTGCAGTTGAGAACAGATTTAGAAGATGTTGGCCACTATCATTAGTCAAAAAGTGGCCCCCACCTGTAGGTAGAACTCCTATGGTAAATGGGTGGGGGGAGGGGAGGGCTGGGCACCTGGGCTGCCAGCTATTGATATGGGGCAGTTGTCAGCTCATTGTTCTGATCAAACCCTGTTCACAAAACTTCATAATGTTCAACAGCAATGGGTACAAGAAGAAAATCTTCCAATGTTGATTATAGTGATGATTTCACATTAAACACAAATTTCATAATGGATGTGCTGTAATGTCAGTTGAGAATTTACTAGTCTCGTGTCTTCATATTTAGATTTTATTCAGCTTCTTGTAGTCAGCATTCAAATAATCTCTCTATCCTCTCCTCTAAAACTGAGGGTCCCTGGATTTTCATTCGTGTTTTATTTGGTCTTTCACATATTTCTTGTACAGGATCTTGGTAGTGTGTCTGTTTGGGCCAGGTCCGGACCAGGCAGCCCCTTGCACCAGCCTCTCAAGAAGACAAATGACCTGCTGAACTTCAAAGCAGCTGCCTCCAGCATGTCACAAAGCTTACCCCCGGGCAGAACACAGACTCCCCCCCAGCGTGCCAGGAAGCAAGTTTGCTGAGAACAAGATGATTTATGGACAGGTCATCTCCTGCTCCGAAACTTGCAGCCGCAGTACAAAGAACCTCCCTTCCCCTTACCGGCCCATAGGCCTTTAAGCTCATATAATATGTATATATCCTGCCACCCTAGCACCATGCGCGACTTCCTTAACCTATTCTTGTTGGGTTGTGGAATCCATCTGGGAGTTCTTTTCCCTCAATAAAATCTTTCTCTTTCACTCATTTTTATCTGAACCCTGCCTCTGTTCTGTGACTCTGTCTCAATCTCTCGGTGTCTATTTAATCTAGGCAGAAGTCCTTCTTGATTATCTTTTAGTTCTATTTCCACATGACTTTTTGGAAAAGCTTTACTCACTTACTTAACATTTCATCATTTCATAATTTAAAATATAGTAGAGATAACCAAAACTACAGCCCCAACAAACACTTATGGGGTTGCTGAGTTGAAAATCTTAAACAGCACCCAACATGCACAGCAACAACAATCTAATACTAAGTTTTTATTTAATTAAAGAACACTTCATCATTGTACCTGTTTACAGAATTAGTTTCGCATTCAACAATTCTTAATTTGTTTCTTTTGTGACATTAGTTGTAATCCCTTAAACATCCTTTTTGGGTTCCCATTTCACCCTCTTCCTGCCTTCTGAACTTGGCTTTTAGCAACATTTCTTCTCATATGATTGTCAGTATACTTTGTTCTCATGAGTCCTCACAAGTGTTACTATTTTACAGGTCTGTCCAGTATGGCATAAAAATGATCTCTGGGAATAGGTTCATTTTCAGGTTTGACGGATGTTTAAGGGTTATAGTCTTAGGGGGAGAGGGGATTCTCTACCTGTCTTTATCAGACCAGTGAAGCTGGTCTTTTCTCTCCTACTCTGTTCAGGATCTTCGATTTTTACTAGAGTGGTAGCCAGGAACCTTCCAGTTCTCCTCGTCTTAAGGTTAGAGAGGTTGTGGGATACAGAAAGGTTTTCCCCAGGTTGTCACAACCTTATTATGACACATGGTAAATGACTGTACACTTGGAGGTCAGCTGCTTAGAGGGTATCTTGTCACAGGTGTATCCCCAGTGTTTCCCCCTTCCTATTGTGTGTGCATTCCTAGCTCGTCCCCTTCCTGTCACGCATAAACCTATTGTACAGCCCCTTCCTGTTACGCATATGGTTACCTGTCACTAGGGGGCTTGAATGTCCTCAAAATGTATATACAGAATGATTAGAAATATGATACATTTTCTCTCTGTGTGTGGACCTGGCTGTTGAGATCATGGCCGTCCTGAAGGTGAGCAATTTTGTATACTTTATTTTGTCTGTTGTCTCTTTAATTTTACCCCTCAATTACACAACTGGACCCGTTTGATTGTGGGAGTTGGTACCCCTCAGGAGGTAGGAGTTCATGTGGTCCAATAGTTCTTTAACCTAATTGTTTGGGTCTTTGATTTCAACTCTTTTCCAAATGGAAAGAGACTAACAGTTGGAACTTAACTGGTCACCACGCAAGCTTATAAGACTCCCTATAACTGCTACTCATCCAAATAAAATGCAAAACATTCGGTTTAAAGACTGTTACACCAATTGCACTAGACAGTCTCCAAACTATGGTCTTTACCCTTCCAGTCCAGTGCCTCAGAACTTGAAGGTGTTTTTGGATATGAATAAGTTTTCATAACTTTGTACCCTGTATGCTCTATCACATACGTGGACATATTGACATATTTACAGTACAAATAAGTATATCAAAATAGTCCCTGCCACACAGGTATACTCCCACAGACCACCGGTTCAACTCATATCTACCTATATATATACATACACTTATAAATTATTATTTGCTTTCACTGTTATTTCAAAATGGTGATTGGTATCTTTAAAAGGCATTTGAATCCAAAAACACAATTAAATAGATAATGAATGATTGACTACAAGCTAAGCAACTCTAAGAATTGCTGGCAGTTCCCAAAAGCTGAGAAAAACGATATACGGACCTCCCTTATTTCAGAGAGAGAACAAGGTGCTGTCAACACTTGCCTTCAGATTTCTGGCCTCCAGAACCGAGAATAAACTTCCCTTTGTTTTAAGCTACCTTGCTTATGGCATTTAGTTGTTGCTGATGCACAAGTTTATTGATAGTCATGTGCCAGGCTAGCCATTACTGTCTGCCTTCGCAAATCAGATGATAAACAATTGTGGTTACACATTAAATATAGCAAGAGGTCTTACACATCATCGTAACTTGCTTGTGTGAAACATTAATAAATATTCAAGAATCTTGGGCTTCTTGGCTTCACCAGGAATGCTACAGCATCCCTGCCGAATGTAAGACCCATGAGGGTCTGCCTTCTTCTTGTACAGCCAAATGCAACTGTGTTTGGGGGGAAAAGAGGAAAAAGACTCAAAGGTAATTAACAAACCACTAATATAAAATGTTATATATATGGATAGAGATTACTGCAAGGATGAGAATTCTTAGGATTCTAATAAATTCTTAGAAATGAGCACTAAAACTATGTAGTCAAGTAATTCTGGTTTTACATAAAGAATGCCTGTAATTTTAACAATTAAACAGTGGTGTCAGGTAGATGGAAAGATGTACAGATGTCTCCAAGAGCTGGACTCTGTCTAAATGTGAAGCTATGACAGCACATGTTCCAGAATTCCTTGTCTGATTAACTGTTCACACTTCCAACGAGGTAAAAAATGCTGAGGAAAAAAAGGGACACAGAAAAGAAATTATTGGAAAATAACCTCTTGGATTATATTTTACATCAATAAAAAACAAACTAATAGCTTATTTTAAAATTCCAACGGTGATAGATCATAATCAACTCAACAGCAACAAGTAGTTAATAAGGAATTAAGTTAACTTTACTATATTTATTGCTTTATTCAAATTTTGTTAAAGCTATTGGTATTTTAATCAGAATTACTTAAATGAATTGTATAGTTTAAATTAAATTCAATAAGAAACTTGTAAACACAGAAGTGGTTTTTTGCCCAACTTTAATAAACCCTGAATTTTCCAGGAGTGTAACTAGTATATATTTTTTTTAAAAAAAGAAGAACTTATGAATTAAGGACATCAGGTATAATGAATAACTATACAGACAACTTACAACAAAGATACAAGAGATCTAGTAAAACTAGGTAATCTTGGAACCTTGAGCTTCAGAAGAAATTATAGAAAAGTGGACTGAAAACTAACTAGAAGATGAAGGGAAACAAAAGTGGTGCAAGAACAGACAGGTGAATTGTCAGCTAGCCTGACGCATTCCATCCAGACAGAAGCCTGGCACATTGGTAGCTGGCACTAAGAAAGGATCCTCACTTGTTTCCCACACCCTCCTGATATCACAATTGCCAGCCCCTACCTTCACCCATACACCAGACAGAGATATCCTTGTAAGTCCATTTCTGCTTGAAGACAAAGCTATGCCCTCATGGTTTAACATCCCCATGCCTAGAGATGGATTATCACCCCCATGCCCAGAAATGCTTGAGATTCTCCTCATAGCACTAGCAAAAAATACAATGCTGGATCCCTCGCTGCTCTTGGACACGTGGAAAGTTCCCCCATGATTAGCCATTCTGACCCAGCTGCTTCTCTACCAGAAAGATTCCCCTCAGCTATCACCTAAGCTGTAAAAACACCCTACTGGATCAGGTACGTGGACCACAGAAAACAGATAGGCCTGCCAAGCTCCATCTGGAATCAATATTCAACCCCCTAGAGGCTGTGACCTATACAAAAAGGTCCTCACCCCAAGTTTTCTCTTTGTTTTTCCTTTTCCTTCACTTCCTTTTATTTATTTTAATCACTTCTGCACTCTGCTTTCTTCTTTATTTCTGCTTCTACTTCTATTCTTTCCATTTTAATTTACTTTTCCAGTTCCCTTCCTTTCCTTTTTTATGTTTTGATTAGCTTCTCTTTTATTTTTCTCTACCTTGGTTTTTGACACACACACACACACACACACACACACACACACACACACACACTTCTAGTTATTAAATTCCTTTCACTTGCTCTTGTTTGTCCGCTGTCTCTTGCTGGTTTCTTTTTCAAAAATTATTTCTTCGTTGGCAATTTTTTTTGTCCCTTCCTGTTCTACCTGACAGTGGACAGCAATCGCAGGCCTAGCCACCTCTATGACTGTAGTCATACCTATACAGTGACAGACACTACATACTCCTGTACCACCTGATCATCTTTACGTAAGTGAGACCACCAAACAAACCATTGCTAACTGTGCTATAATAACAACAAACAGTACTACACACATTCTCAAATTATCCTTTACAACAACCAGTAGATAGGTGGAGTGTCTGCAGTCTCAAGATACTAAGATCAATTAAACACAAAAACACTAATACTACAACATCTCAGTGGCAAAGACAATTTAAGTTTATATGAAGAAACAAGACAGAACAGCTGAAGCACATGACCAATATAGAGCTAGAAGACCTTTTTTCAGGAAGAAAAGGCATTGAAATTACCTGATAAACTATTAAAAATTATACTTTTATACTATCAATGAACCGGGAGAAAGGAAAGATTGCGAAGCTAAAGAAAAACTGAACACACACACACACACACACACTAGAGTAATTCAGGAAAGCACTAAAATAACACATCAATTGAAACTAGAAACCGTACACCACAGCAAAGAGAAATTCAGAAGATTAATACTAAGATGAGAGAAACAGATAACGCATTAGAAGAGCAAAGGACTTTGCGAGTAGAAGGAGGCAGGGGAAGGGAGTGGTAAGCAAACAACGCCAAAGACAGGGGAACAACTAAGGAATTAAAATCAACAATGAGGAGGACATAGAGATCCTGGTGGTGTTGGGGTAACAGCAATTTAGCTGAGAAGAACTACTAAGGTGGAAGAAGGGTGAGTGTGATGGTGAGGTAGAAGAAAGGTAAAAAGAAACAGGAAAGATCTAGGAAGCAAAGCTATAGATAGAGGTATAAGCATAAGTGTGTACCTATGTAAATACATTAATTCATAAAAATAGAGGTATTGGTCTATGTACATCATATATGGCAAGACATTGGTGTAGTAGATGGACGTTAGGTCTCTGCTCAGGGCCTGCCTTCAATACAAGAATACTTTGTTCTAAGAACCTGGCATGTTGTGATGCTCACCCTCCTGGCATGATCGGTGAAGACAAAATGGGTGCACAAGCAAATGTGGTAAAGAAAGCTGATGGATTGCCTGCAACAATGATGCAAAAATAGAGCGATACTGGGGATGGTTCAGGACTGGATGGGGTGTGCTCTCTTGTCTAGAGGGTCACTGTGAGGTGGAGCTGGTTCGACAGCACCCGACCACAACAACAACAGAAAACTAAGACTGGCTCTGACAAGTGTCAGATGCTGCTCACCCAGGCTTGGACATTAACTTTCCATCGCATTAAATGTAATCGCTTGGTGTCAGAGTTGGAGAAGCTGCTATTCATACTCTAGTGATCAAGTGTTATGTGAGAAAATTACTTGTACATTTACTAGTTTGCTATTCATACCTTATTTCAGTTTAGCTTAATAACCCATTCCCTTGTTTTCTTTATCTCTGGGGAAAATAAGTATCACTAATTGGAGCAGGATATGTGAAAGTACTGCAAAAATAAAACACACCATGCTAATATTAAAAAAAAAAAAGAAAGCTGATGGTACCTCTTCTAGCAAAAGATATAGCATCTGGGATCTAAAAGGCTTGAGGTTAAACAAGCAGCTGTCTAGCTGATAAACAAACCCACATGGAAGAAGCACACCAGCCTGTGTGATCATGAGATGGGATCAGGTAACAGGCATCAGAAGACCCAAAACACACACACACACACCCCACACCCCCCCCCCCAAATCCATCTGTAGATAATGGAACATCTCCTTGCAAAAGGGTCACAAGGGATGAGTCAACTAGGATGCAGTATAACACCAATGAAATATACAATATTCCTCTGGTTCCTTGAGGTTCCTCACCCCCCACTACCATGACTCCAGTCCTGCCTTTCACTGAGGGCTAGACCAGAACATGTACACAGATACAGATAAGAGCTCGAGACACACACTGAATCAAGGAATAACAATGGAAGTAGTGATACCAGGAGGGCAGGAGAAAGGTGACTCCAATGATTGACACATAACCACACCTCCACCCCAGGGGGACGATCAACAGAAACAAAGGGTGACGGGAGAGAGTGGTTGGTTAAGATATGAAAATAATAATAATTTATAATTTATCAAGGGGTCAAGGTGGGGTGGGGAGGGAGGGGAAAAAGAGGGACTGATATTTTGACCCTGGCCTCTAAACCCCTGATAAGGCCTGACCGTGGCAGCCTGCTCTCTGCTGGCTCCTCTAAGCCCCATGTCCATCACATGGCTGGTTCATTTTCTGTCAGCGCCCACGTAACTGACATATCTCCCCCACTTGCCTGAAAAGACAGCCAGGAGATCACCTTGCTAGGGTTTGGGATCAATGGTGGCCCTCTCTCCTTTGGGGACTGCCTACACCAGCGGAGCTCTTAACACTGGTCTCACTTCATGCCCTGCCTTGCCCTAGGGGCTAACTGACCCTGGGGCACAGCAAGGCCAGTATCATCACAAGGGCATAAGGACTGCACCTCTTGGCCTCCTAGTACAATCCTGCCCCTTGAGAGTCCCTGGCGTCTAATAGTAAGGGCTCAAATAGAAAGTAAATGTTTAGAAAATAATCTTGGCAACATATGTACAAATATGCTTGATACAATTGATGTATTGATTGTTATAAGAGCTCTAAGAGCCCCTTTATTAGTCTAGGTACTTTGGAGAAGTAAATCTACAGCAACTTGTGTATAAGAGAGAGTTGTATGTAAAGGTTAAGTGCGCATCAAGAAAATATCCCAACCCAGTGCTGCCCAAGCCCACAAGTCCAACATTAACCCATTAGTCCAATAACAGTCCACAAAGTCCTGCTCCATCTCACAAAACAGACACAATGATGTCGACTGCAGAGGAAAGCTGAGTCAATGAATATGTAAGCATCTCAGCGCTGGCAGGGGTCTCCACGTGGGTGCTCCAGCACCCAGGGCTGCATCGGGGTACGTTCATGTGGCTTCTCCCTGGGGATGTCTTGCAGGAAGTCTGTCTTGCAAGCTGAAGCAGGGAACTGCGAAAGCAGTTGCACCCTGGTGTGACCACAAAGCAAGAGACCCGAGAACTAGAAAGGTGAGGCTCACTGAGCCATTTATCCCTCTGCCCTTCAATTAACCCCACATGTGTTTATCGGCCAGGTTGGCACAATAAACTAACTGAGTCCCCAGTAGTATGATCTTTTAATTTTAAAAAAGAGCAAATGGACTAGAATTGAATCAGAGAGAGTTCATCAGTGAGATTAAAGAAAATCTCTCAACCTAATTTGGTAAAGGAATAATTTTTAAAATAGACAAGAAAATCTAGAGAAAATCACAGAATTCTGTGGGACAACATCAAGTACATTATGTGTGATTGGACAAAAAAACAGGAAGAAACAAACAAAACAATCAAAAGAGCAGAGAGAAGGAAACTTCCTTAATATATCATGACATGGTAACAAATGTACTCATGAAGCTAAACAAACCAAAAGCAGGGCTGACTGAAATAAAATAATCATGACATATCATGATGAAAGTTACAAATGACAGGAATCCTGACAGCAATTGAGGAAAAATAAGTTACTTAAAAAGAGGAACTGAAAACAAAAATTGTCTTAGAAAAAGTGCATCCAGAAGGCTCTGTAGCAGAAAATGACGAGACTTGGTTTAATGTACTTTGGACATGTTGTCCAGGGAGACAGACCTTGGAGACGTGTCCCACGCATGATAAAAGTACCGGGTTTTAGAACCGAGGAAAACCTTCAACAAGATGGATTGACACAGTAGCTGCATCACTGGGCTCAAAGATAAGAACAATAGTGAGGACTGCACAGTATGGGGCAGGGTTTTGCTCTATTGTCCATAGGAACACTGAGTTGGAATAAGTCCACAGCACCTTCCAATAACAGCAACAACACCACCATCTATCATACACGAACACACTGAAGCAGGAAAAGTAAACATACATATTGAAAAGAGAAACAAGTCATGCAATTAAAAACTCCCAATACATTCAAAGAAGAGTTGACACCAATTTTATTCAAACCATTGTAGGACATAATAAAAATGGAAAGTCCCCAAATTCATTTTATGAAACTTGTAAAATCATTATACCCAAATCAGACAGAAACATAGCCAGGAAAGAAAATAATACAGCAATATCCCTTATGAACATAAATGTAAAAATATCTCAACAAAACCCTACCTAATAAAGCCAACAATAAATATCTCAGTAAAGTAAATCATCATGACCAACATGAATTCATAACAAGGGTGCAATGATGGTTACATATTAGAAAAACAATCAATGTTATCCACTATATAAACAAAACAACAGGAAAGAACTTTATAACCATATTAGAAAAATTCAAATCCTACAATCCTGAGAAGAAAATGGGACCAACGGTTCCAGGGGATAATAGAAAGGGAGAGCTAGGGAAGGGGGAGGGGAGCCAACAGACCCACGGACAGGGAACAACAAGAGATCTAAAATTGATGGAGAGGAAGGTGTAGAATGCCTGGTGGGGTTAGATCAAGTGCAATGTAGCTGAAAGAGGAATTACTGAGAGCCAAATGAAGGTCAAACATGATAGTGGGACAGGAGGAAAGTAAAGGGAAATAGAGGAGGAAAGGAGGCAAAAGACATTTTTTTTTACATTTTATTAGGGGCTCATACAACTCTTATCACAATCCATACAAATACATACATAAATTGTATAAAGCACACCCCTACATTCTTTGCCCTAATCATTTTCAAAGCATTTGCTCTCCACTTAAGCCCTTTGCATCAGGTCCTCTTTTTTTCCCCCTCCCTCCCCGGTCCCCCCTCCCTCATGAGCCTTTGATAATTTATAGATTGTTATTTTGTCATATCTTTCCCTATCCGGAGGCTCCCTTCCTCCCTTTCTCTGCCGTCCATTTCCCAGGGAGGAGGTCACATGTGGATCCTTGTAATCGGTTCCCCCTTTCCAACCCACTCACCCTCACTCTCCTAGTATCACCCCTCAGAC